>NC_092107.1:28749701-28754701 GCF_045679555.1 Salvelinus alpinus
GGTTAGCATGGTCTCTAGCATAGCCTCTGTCTGCTCTACCATTGTGTTTAATTAGAGGCTAGGATGAAGGTTAGCATGGCCTCTAGCATAGCCTCTGTCTGTTCTACCATTGTGTTTAATTAGAGGCTAGGATGAAGGTTAGCATGGCCTCTAGCATAGCCTCTGTCTGTTCTACCATTGTGTTTAATTAGAGGCTAGGATGAAGGTTAGCATGGCCTCTAGCATAGCCTCTGTCTGTTCTACCATTGTGTTGAATTAGAGGCTAGGATGAAGGTTAGCATGGCCTCTAGCATAGCCTCTGTCTGTTCTACCATTGTGTTTAATTAGAGGCTAGGATGAAGGTTAGCATGGCCTCTAGCATAGCCTCTGTCTGTTCTACCATTGTGTTTAATTAGAGGCTAGGATGAAGGTTAGCATGGCCTCTAGCATAGCCTCTGTCTGTTCTACCATTGTGTTTAATTAGAGGCTAGGATGAAGGTTAGCATGGCCTCTAGCATAGCCTCTGTCTGCTCTACCATTGTTTGTGTTTACAATGTATTGATTGAAGGATAATGATGACACGGGCATAGCCATTGAAACAAATAAATGTACGTTAATAACACAATGGCCTTGGTGTGTTTTAGGATGCTTTTGATAGCCCTGGTATAAGAGCAATAAGCATTGTTTTAGGAGGATGGAATGTCAGTCAGCACAGCGGTGTGTGTGTGTGTGTGTGTGTGTGTGTGTGTGTGTGTGTGTGTGTGTGTGTGTGTGTGTGTGTGTGTGTGTGTGTGTGTGTGTGTGTGTGTGTGTGTGTGTGTGTGTGTGTGTGTGTGTGTGTGTGTGTGTGTATAGATGGGGGGAGCAAATGTAAATGGCAGCACAGGCGATGGAGGTGTGTATGTGTTGGGGGGGTTAATAGTGCCCTGGGGTGGAAGCAGTCGTGTGGAGAGAGAGAGCATTCTGCAAACTTTACCTGGAGATGCAGCAGCCCTGCTTCGCTTCAGCAAATAGAGAGACATAAAACAACAAGCAAACATGGGGGCTCATTTCAGCTGTGAGGAGATGGGAAGGAAACGCAAGGATCCCTCCTCTGTTCTTCATTTAGCCCAAAATGAAAGATGTTAGGTTTGATGGTCTTCTAGGTGTTCCACCTGATGGCAGTACTCTGAAAGCCCTGTGTGACATGGGGTCAACACTTCCATATTCCTTTCATGTATTTCAGTGCCTACAGTATGTACTGTATGTTCATCTCAAGTACAGTAAGACGTCTTTTCACGTATGACTGATGTGTGTCTCGTTGTCTGTCCTGAAACCTCGGACACTTGCCATATTCCTTGAATGTATTCAATGTCTATATATGTATTGTCTATGTTCATCCTGTGTACTGTGAGAGAACTTGTCACTGATGTACGTCTTGTTGTGTCCTGTCCACAGGTAGAATGCAAGAAGGCCCAGCCCAAGGAGGTGATGTTCCCGCCAGGTACGCGAGGCAGGGCCAGGGGCCTGCCCTACACCATGGATGCCTTCATGCTGGGGATGGGCATGCTGAGTGAGTACACTTGGATTGGTGCATATTTTCAGAATCAATGGGGCCTTATGGTAATATTGACAAAACACAATATGGCAATTAGCAAAAGTAGCCCACCAACATGTCCCAAGTGACCCTTACCAAGACTTTGACATTACCATTGTTTCTAGTGCTGTGGCAGGACAGGAAGGGTACTCTCCACCGCTGACATGTTCTCTCACACTGTCTGATACCAACACCAACTCTGTTACCAATCCTGATTCTGGCTCTGATAGTGCTAGTGATTTTTTGCCTGACACGGAGACTCTCAGCCACTTACTATCTATAGGAATGTAACTAACAGGACACGCTCCCCAAAACACAATGAAGGAATAACAAGGCAAGGGAAATACAGTCAAATGACTCCTACAAGTTTGCTGCCATTTACAAACATCAGCTAGACTAGAGCTCATTCCAGGAAATGCTGCCAGCAATGGTCTCCTGGAGACTCCACCGTCACCTTCCTCCCTCCTCACAACTACACATAGACCCCTCCCTCACAGCCGTTCACTTAGCGTGTTCCCCCATTTTCATGTAGATTTGACAAGGAAAAGACAGGAAACAAGGATCCTGAGAAGGCTCCCCCACCCCGCTGTACCCCCCCCCTTCCAGCTCCCTCCTCCCTTCTCCATCTCTCCTCAGAGCTTCAGCCCAGCGTTAGTGACAAGAGATAATTACTGTTAGATTGATCGTCTGCTCAAAGTAACTGAAGCAAATAAATAGTTTGATGCTGGGTGCTGAATCCGAATGACGGCTAATGGAAGCTGCAGGATAGGTCGCCCTGCCCGTAATTTGGCTTGATGAAGCATCCTCATAGGGGCTTGCATGAAATATTCTATTGATATTCAGACAGTCCCGTTACCATATCCACTGCCTCGAACCTCCCACCCACCCCCCCAAACCCCCGTTCTCCCAGCCCCCAAATTCATCCAAGCAGGGCTATGCATTACAGAAGTAAATGAAGAGGAAAATTGAAGTAATGTTAAATTATAAATGTATGATTTCATCTGCCAGACCTCAAGATTGCTGAATAATAGGGTATGGATATCACAGGGTTTCATCTGTTGGGGGGATGAGAGGAGAGGAGGGCTTGTCTCCTACTATAGTTCATCAACATCATTCATTCTCCAACTTCTCCACCACAAACCTCCAGCTGTAGTTCCTCTGAAGTCTGCTGGAGGCACCAAACTTTAACTCAGCCTGGTTGGTTTGGTAGAGTTGTGTCAAGTTTCTCTACAGGTGGCAGTGATTTTGTCAATGCCCTATCAACAGACACGGTTTAGAGCAGGGTTATCCAACCGTGTTCCTGGAGAGCTACCCTCAAGTAGGGGTTCGCTCCAAAACTAATTTAGCGCACCTGATTCTAATAATTAGCTGGATGATAAGTTGAATCAGGTTAGTTACAACTGGGGTTGGAGTGAAAACCTACAGGAGGGTAGCTCTCCAGGAACAGGGTTGGAGTGAAAACCTACAGGAGGGTAGCTCTCCAGGAACAGGGTTGGAGTGAAAACCTACAGGAGGGTAGCTCTCCAGGAACAGGGTTGGAGTGAAAACCTACAGGAGGGTAGATCTCCAGGAACAGGGTTGGAGAGCCCTGTTTTATTGTAATATGAAGAGACTCCACAAGAATCTGGTGAACATATTCAGATTTATCGCTGATCAACCTGACAAAATGTGAAGCAAATGGAAAGAGTGCATAGAAGAGGAGAAGGAGAGATGTGTGAGAAGCAGGGAAGGAGAGGATGGAGAGAGAGGGAGTATTGAACTGAAACTCCTTATCTAAATGAAATTGGAAAAGCAGGACAGCGAAACATTCCGTTCGCTAATTTGCATACAAAAATCAACAAGGCTCATTATTTAAGGAACCCTAATTCCTTACTTGCCAAAATCTCATTAACACCCCCCCACCCCCCTCCCCCAACCCCCACACGGTTCGCTTTGTTTACCACACCTAATCGAGCCATTTATCTTTATTGTGTTAGGGCCTGCATGTATGTTTGCTAAAATTAATACACATTTAAAGCCTTTGCAGAGTGCGGCTTTACCAGATGCATAATTGATTTAAAAGTGAATCTGAACTGTTGGGCCATAAAAAAGGGCATTAGTATGCATATTAATACACGGGCCCTGAGGCTTTGCGCCAGCTAGTGGGGCCAGATACAGCGTTTATTTACTGAGGTATACACCGAGAGATATGGTGAGAGGAAGACGGGAGAGACGGAGGAGAGGAGCCAGAAAACATGTCAGACGAATCACTTCCTATCTCCTGTGTGTGTGCGTGCATGTGTCGACGCACGGTCTTGTTGGCCACTGCCTACGCCATGCCTCGTTTCGACAGCCAGACCCCCCCCTCTCCCCTCGATCCCCCTGTTTCCATGTCTCCATCCCCTCTTGTCTGGATGTCTTTGTCTAGCCTAGCTCCGCCTCCTGGAGGAAAGCAGAAGCACACTGTGATCCTCTCACCAATAGGCAGAGCGAAGTACACTCACTCACTCACTCACTCACTCACTCACTCACTCACTCACTCACTCACTCACTCACTCACTCACTCACTCACTCACTCACTCACTCACTCACTCACTCACTCACTCACCCTCTCCTCTCCTCTCCTCTCCTCTCCTCTCCTCTCCTCTCATATCAGCCCAACTCTATTGTTGTGCAAAGACATTGTTTTTTCCACCTGGAAAAATGTCTGTGAGACAGGCTCCTATGTCTCCCAGTTCATCATTGTTGCTTTCCAATATGCACAACAAGGATGTGATGCCTGAGGAGTAAATATGTGTTCATTTAAAGGGTGGAGTCTCTGTGTGTTTCATTATGCAGGCCTGGGTAGCTGTGTTCTAGTGTATTCATGTGGCTGTATAATTCATCGTAGCCTAACGTTTGTAGACAGCAGAGCCGAGGAGGAGAGAATTAGTGTATGTGTTAATGTGTACATCTGTATGTCTCTAGAAACAATGGAATATGACTGAGAGTGTGCATGAGTGCCTGCAAATCTGTGTGTTAATGTCTGTGCGTGTTCTTGCAGACAACAGCAAGCACTGATAGGCTGAGTTGAGCACAGACCTTGAGGCTGCACGACAGTTACCGGCTGACAACATTTCATGACCGCCACAGCCCTAGCTGGGCTGTTGTTTGTTTTGCTGACGAGGCATGGCTACCAGCAACACAGACACACACACACACACACTCCAACCCCGAAGTGCTGGCTTGCCTCTGTGTTAATCTCACACTGTCAATAGAGCCCCACCAAACACACACATTCTCTTTCTCTGCAACCTCTTTACATGTCAGAGGAAAAGCCCATGTCATGTATATTTAGCCTCTGGCATTTACTCCTCTTTAAGAGGAGAAATAAACAGTGCATGGGTACTGACGTAGTACTGCCGTAGTACTGACGTAGTACTGCCGTAGTACTGACGTAGTACTGACGCTAGTTTAGAGGCCACGG
>NC_092107.1:28759701-28807201 GCF_045679555.1 Salvelinus alpinus
ATACAGGAGGGAAATACATATACACATATACAGGAGGGAAATACATATACACATATACAGGAGGGAAATACATATACACATATACAGGAGGGAAATACATATACACATATACAGGAGGGGCATACATATACACATATACAGGAGGAGAATTCATATACACATATACAGGAGGGAAATACATATACACATATACAGGAGGGAAATACATATACACATATACAGGAGGGAAATACATATACACATATACAGGAGGAGAATTCATATACACATATACAGGGGAAAGGTGAGGTGCTGGAGAAATCATCCAGCACTGTTACTATACCAGGGGAAAGGTGAGGTGCTGGAGAGATCATCCAGCACTGTTACTATACCAGGGGAAAGATGAGGTGCTGGAGAGATCATCCAGCACTGTTACTATACCAGGGGAAAGATGAGGTGCTGGAGAAATCATCCAGCACTGTTACTATACCAGGGGAAAGGTGAGGTGCTGGAGAGATCATCCAGCACTGTTACTATACCAGGGGAAAGGTGAGGTGCTGGAGAGATCATCCAGCACTGTTACTATACCAGGGGAAAGGTGAGGTGCTGGAGAGATCATCCAGCACTGTTACTATACCAGGGGAAAGGTGAGGTGCTGGAGAAATCATCCAGCACTGTTACTATACCAGGGGAAAGGTGAGGTGCTGGAGAGATCATCCAGCACTGTTACTATACCAGGGGAAAGGTGAGGTGCTGGAGAGATCATCCAGCACTGTTACTATACCAGGGGAAAGGTGAGGTGCTGGAGAAATCATCCAGCACTGTTACTATACCAGGGGAAAGGTGAGGTGCTGGAGAGATCATCCAGCACTGTTACTATACCAGGGGAAAGGGATTCAAACAAAGTGTCAAACTCATTTTTCCCTGGGGGATGCATTCGGTCTTCAACCAGGTCCGGAGGGCTGCAGTGAAAATGTCTTATATTTAGACCAGGTCCGGAGGGCTGCACTGAAAATGTCTTATATTTAGACCAGGTCCGGAGGGCTGCACTGAAAATGTCTTATATTTAGACCAGGTCCGGAGGGCTGCACTGAAAATGTCTTATATTTAGACCAGGTCCGGAGGGCTGCACTGAAAATGTCTTATATTTAGACCAGGTCCGGAGGGCTGCACTGAAAATGTCTTATATTTAGACCAGGTCCGGAGGGCTGCACTGAAAATGTCTTATATTTAGACCAGGTCCGGAGGGCTGCACTGAAAATGTCTTATATTTAGACCAGGTCCGGAGGGCTGCACTTATATTTAGTCTGCGTCAAAATTTGCAAAAATAAATCTATCTTTTAGGGAATGTTCAATGATCTTTGACTGTGTTTCATTTCAGTGGTTCTTAGCAGCTGGACAGTCAAACTGTATGAATGTAGGTCCATTATCATTACTGCACATTTTCCCTTTGGTTTTAGTCATGTTAAAGTATAGTGAGTTCATTTCCCCAACCCCACACAAAATATTTATACAAATAAATAATAATTTCAACAGTAACATTTTATTTTACTCAAACCGTATGTATGACACCACCATTAAAACATATCATTCCTCCAGGCGATTCTCTACTGTGTACACATCGGAACCTGTACGTATGTCATACTGTATGCCTTGAATTTGAGTTTTCATGACATGAGAGGATGAAATGCCAAGTTAGCTTTCTCTAATCCATACAGGCCATACACATGCCTTCCATGGTGATGACATAGACAATTCTTCCTCCTCTTCCTCCCCCTCCCTCCTCCTCCTCCCCGCTCCTCCTCCACCTCCTCACACAGATTAAAAATCAAATGAAATGACAAAAAGCAAGAACAAAGCCTCTAGCTGTTTCCTGTGTGGAGGGACCCCAGCAGATCTAGTGCTATCTGTCGTCAGTCCAGGCCTTGGCTAGTTAACAGGCACTGTGTTACGTTTGCCAGCCCCAGCCCTGCTTCCATGTTGGCACTAGTTAAAGGTAGAGAGGAGGTCTGATTTCTCCGAGGTTAACTTTACTGCCTTCCTCTAATCCCCTGGCGCGCTCTGTAAAATGATCTTGCCTCAGCACCAGGTACAATGTGGTCCTTTTTTTCTCCCTGTGATTTTCAGATACTGTAGTGCCAAACGACCTTGGTGTTGGACATGTAAGGTGAAAAGCCTTTTTTCCCTCCGTGTAGCGTCGGGGGGTTTAGCATAAAGCTCACTCTGCTTGGGAGGTTAAAAATGGACTGTTGAAAGGAGAGGAGAAGCACTGCCCGCAATCCTCAGAGGGGACAGCGCTTCAGAGGAGGTCAAATGGAGGTGTGTGTGTGCGCGCGTGAGTGATGTCATTTTACCATGGCCTATTTTTATCTCACACGTCTCCATTACAGTGTGTCTCATATTGGCATGTAACATCTGGTTCTTTGATAGAATGTTTGCTGCGTTATGGCTATTGTAAATGTGTGTGCACATTGCTAAAGCAACAATAAGGATGTTGAGACAACAGTGTTTACAATTCGTGCTGCGTCCCTTTTTGTATTTTATTTGCCCCTTTTTTCCCCCCGCTACATTCCCCCTTTGACTGTCACAGTTCTAAGAAAACAGCCATTTTAGTGCTATTCCATGATGTGGCAGTAACGTTTCTATTTCACTTCTTTACTGGTTCAAATGGGCCTGGTGAATATCACGACGTCTCTGTCTGTAGAGACTCTCTTTCACAGCAGCATAGCGTCTAGTTGTTATTGTCACCCCCCATTTCTGGTATCTGACGTCTCTGCTGCTGATGAGAGCTGAAGGATGCGGCGGCGCTGACGGTGAATGCCAAGGTCACATCCTCTTAGAGCACTTCCTGTGCCATGGCTGTGTAATAAAGCTGCCTCATCCCTCGCTCCTCTCCTCCATTTACCTGGCTCTCCTTTAAGGGGGAAGGGAATTGATGCTTCGCTTTTGATTAGAGCCTAATCAGTTATGCAAACGAAAAGGGGGACCGTCAAGAGGTTTAACCCCCCTCACCCTCAAACACACACACATGCAACGCCCACACATGCACACATACACACACGCCCGGGGCCCCACAGCCTGAATTTGGACAGCTACCCGCTGGGGCTAAGGGACATAGAAACCATGCAAACAAGACAAATAAAACACCTTTGCTTCTCTGTGCTCTCCAGCCTGGCCACCAGGAGAGTGGAATACCTGCAGAGCTCTGTTTAATAACTACCAGGTCTGTCTGTCTGCCACAAATCACTAGGATGGACAGAGAGGGAAAGGGAGATGAAGGGATGGGAGAAAGAAGAAAAAGGGAAGCTGAGAGAGAGGAAGGGAGAAAGCGAGAGAGCGGGGCAGATTTGCAATCTGGCAATTCTGGCAAATGTCAGATGGACTGGACCATTTTTTGGTTGGTGGGCTGGTTGAAATTGACACAAAATATATTTTTTAAATAAAAATTAAACAATAAAAAAGGTGACATGGCCAGCTGCCCATGGGCCTGTTAAGATTGTTTTGGAAAGATTTTTGTGCAATTTCTTTGTTATATATACTCATCTATAAATAGCCTTTGTCTTATTAATGGGCTACGGCCCGGTTTTCTGATAGGCTGAGCCGAGGTCACGCAAACTCACATTCAAGGTCAGCAAATGCGGCATCAACAAAGAGACTTGCTCTGACTCTGTCATCAGTTAGACAGCCAGGATCATGGATGGTAAACAACAGAAAGGAGCCTATTAATGTAGAAAGAGCATATTCTTCATTGTCACCTCACTAAAACCTTGATTTGGTCAAACAGTGAAGTGCGTTATCCTCATGATTCCTGTAATGAAAGTGTCTGCCTGCCGCTGGGCCTGTGGCCTCGCTGGGGCCTGCTGCTATGATGAGCGAGCCACTCTCCTATCCCCCCATGCGTTCGAGAGAAAAATGTGTTCTGATCGTATAACATTTCAAAATGAAATTGCTGGAAAAACACAGCTTTGGAAGCTTCGTCCCTTTGTCCCTGTTGAAGAGAGGAGGGTCTCAACTTTCTGTAGTTATATTTTTATTTCTCAACTCTCAGTATTCAGCTCAATAGCAACTATTTTACAACCATGTTATTTGATATGGCTTTGAGATATGGAGAGGAAATACTCACTGACAATTGCGAGGGCATAGGTTTCATGGAGTACAACAGTATGAGTCATAATACCCATAAAACCTAGCGGTCATTTTCCCATAGGGGATTTTAGAAATATGTAAGATAAGGGCTGTGTTTCATGTCACCCTGGCGTGACTTTTTCAGAACCATGTAAATCTATCTAGGACAAGGGGCCTTTTATCAATATATTTGCCTGTATTTACTCCCCAAAAATGAAATGCTAATTAGCTGCTAATGTGGCTAACATAAAGAGCTACAAATTCAATGATGATCTGAACGAGACTGCTGAATCAAGGCAAAGATAAAACTCTCTGGATTAACTATCTAATGTTAGCTAAATGTAGTAATGCATAAATTGTCAACATTTCTTTAAATGGACAATTCTGTGAACTGTCTTGTGCAAGTTTTAAATTGACACAATACCTGTTAGCGAAGGTGTCAGGTAGAGATGACGTGCAGGAGCTTGCAGGGATTTGTAGTTTTGCATGATGTCTAATGTTCGAATCTGAGAATAAATACATCCAAATATATTGATAAAAGTCACCTTGCCCAAGAGAGATTTACATGGTTATCAAAACGTCACACCAGGGTAAACCTACATGAAACACAGCCCTTATGGGAAAAATGAATGGTGGAAAAACAATTTCCCTGTTTGACTGCCAGGTTTTATGGGTATTATGATACTACCACTGTGGTGCTCTATTGGGTAGTAGACAACCACTGCCACAAACTGTTAGGGCCTACATAAAGTTGTCCCAACAGCAGTCCCAACATCTTACCACTGCTACACCTGGCTATCAGCAGAGCCTTGTCTTGCAGCGAAACAGTTCATTCAGCTTCATTTACTGCCTTTAAAAAAACATAGCTGATATGGCTGACTTGCTTAAACTAATGTGGTTTCTAATGACAATTGAGATGTGCAAACTATGGCATAAGGGAACAACAAGCAGATAAGAGACAATCCGTAAATGCGATTAAGACATTAATGAGCGAGCTAGGACAGACGTAGTCAATATAACTATTTGTTCAGCACTTTTGAAATGTACAGCGACACAATTCAGAACATGGGCCGTTCAAAACGTATTTCCCAGTCGGAGCTTGTCTTTTCGCAGTTCCGAGTTAAGTTGTTTTGAGCACAGCACAAATCATGGTTCATTGACAGTATGGTCAATGTTGAATGTTTATTATTTTAAACTTGGAAAATAAACACTTAATCACAGATTTGGGACCACACAGCCACACCACTGAATAGCAGGCTAGTGATTGTTTTGCAATACTTGCAGTTTGCCACTGTCACTGATTCCTTCCGAACCACTCATTGTTGAATTTGCGATTTCCAACTTGTTGTGTAATGTTTCTGTCCAATGGCCGATGAGCACCGATATGTTTTATCTATAATTTCTCTTCATTATTTCTCTTCATATGATCCGTATTAAAAAGGATTTGTCAGTAGATTGTCGACTTGATTCATGATGACTGCTAGCTAAGTTTTTGAAAGTATGATTTGGTCATGGTCAGTCCAATCAAAGCTACTGTAGATATAAAGTGATTTGACGTCATTTTATCTGTGGCCAATGACCTTGAGCCTTCTTGGATGGGCACTTCTAATGTAACTCTCTGGCAGCCCCCAAGGGGCTTGATTGTTCGAGATACAGTAGTGTCCCCACAAGTGACAGAACACTGAGCTAATCATGGCGCAACTAGAGAACATTACCAACACCTACTGCCCCACCACCACAGAAAGCACTGAGCTAGGCTGAAACACCTGCATTTTCGATATGCCTTACTCAATGCGGCTTTACAAAACATTTTGCAAACTGATATGTGACACGTATTAATGCTAAAATAACATGCAAAACAGGTGGGGCTGTTTTTTTCCCCCTGAATGACGGGTCGCCCACTGGTTAGTGTAATTCATGTGTGTAAATCATCTCTATTGAAAAAAAGTCATATTTTGACAGTAAATTACAGCCACTATAGTCTAATTGTCAACCCAAAATATATTACATCACTGGATTAGGTTGCAAAATATCTTGAATCATGCATTCCTGCTTGGATGTGTTAACTTATTTCTTGTCCCAGTCTGCCACTGAGAGAGGGGGACAGAGAGAGAAAGGGAGACAGAAGGGAGCAGAGAGAGGGGGACGGGGACAGGGAGAGAGGAAGGGTGGGGGGCTGTAAGGGAAGGGAGAAATAGAGAGGGACAGAGAGAGTGCCAGTGAGAGCAGCAGGCACCCAGGCAGCTGGGCCAACTTATCCAGCAGCTCCTCAGAGAAAATCACCTCTAATTGAAAAGCCTGCTCATTAACCCAGTGGGTGTGCAGAGGCAAATGCCTTCAACGTGTCACAGTCTGGGAACAGAGAACCGCTGCGCTTTGGCTTTGAAACACACACACACACACACACACACACACACACACACACACACACACACACACACACACACACACACACACACACACACACACACACACACACAAAATCATGACGGCTGTCAACGTATATGGAAACAGCCTTAATACCACTGCTGAGACTAACACACTGGGACTGGCTCAGCCATAAACAGCCCTCCCTCCATGTGTGGTAGGACTAACACACTGGGACTGGCTCAGCCATAAACAGCCCTCCCTCCATGTGTGGTGGGACTAACACACTGGGACTGGCTCAGCCATAAACAGCCCTCCCTCCATGTGTGGTGGGACCTGCCAGGGTCTCATTATCAGCAGCAGTGGAGCAGTATGTTACATGTTGACTCCATTCTGGATCAAACATGGGACCTGGGCTCTCCAAGGGCTATTTCTCAATTATTTTGGCCAGTCAATGTCTGCAACTGCCCTGGCTCTCTGCCTCTGGCTCTCCCTGCCCCTCCATGTAAGGTGACATTTATATCGCTGATTTGTGCTGTGAGAGGTTGTGTCCTATCATGCAAGGCAAGATCTAATAGAGGCTTTTGTGTCCATCAGACGGCCTTGTCCCTCTGTGTTCCACCACTACACTACGCCTCTTGCACACACACACACACACACACACACACACACACACACACACACACACACACACACACACACACACACACACACACACACACACACACACACACACACACACACACACACACCAAAGACAAAGGTGGAGGGCGAGAAGGAGAGGTGGAGGGAAAGGAAGATGGTAGAGAAGGAGACAGTGTCAGCTTCAGACGCATGTCTTTATCATCCCAGCGAGCCCCTACTGAGCCCCTGCTGTAATGGTGCTCCCCTGTCGTCTTGCCCTGCTTGCTGGTAATTTCCCTCATTGTGTAGGCAGCGCTCTGGAACAACAAGGAGCACTGGGACAAGGGCCGTCATCACCCCAACACACCCCAGGTGTCATCCCCGTTGCCCATGTACTGAGCTGCCTAATTGCATGTTACACACACGGTTTGTCACCTCTGAGGCAAGCGGGTAGAGAGGAGAGGGTGATGGAGGGGATTATGCTCTGAATATGCTGTCAATGAGGAAAAGCTTCACATGCAGGGGGGGGGCAGGGGACCAGAGACCAGGGGACCAGAGACCAGGGGACCAGAGACCAGGGGACCAGAGACCAGGGGACCAGAGACCAGGGGACCAGAGACCAGGGGACCAGAGACCAGGGGACCAGAGGACCAGAGACCAGGGGACCAGAGGACCAGAGACCAGGGGACCAGAGACCAGAGACCAGGGGACCAGAGGACCAGAGACCAGGGGACCAGAGACCAGGGGACCAGAGGACCAGAGACCAGAGGACCAGAGACCAGAGGACCAGAGACCAGGGGACCAGAGACCAGGGGACCAGGGGACCAGAGACCAGGGGACCAGAGACCAGGGGACCAGAGACCAGGGGACCAGAGACCAGGGGACCAGAGACCAGGAGACCAGAGACCAGGAGTAGGCCCGTTGTCTCCAATGACCCAGGCCTGACTTACACAGGTCTCAGTGGTTTTCAGAAATTCTTCCAATATGCATTCCCACATTTTCCAGTTATGATGAAGACTTGATGCGGATGCAAATGTATTTAAATGTTGATAAAGTACTATGGTAAACACAGACAGTGATCTACTTAGTCTTTTTGGGAGCATGTTTGGACTCAAGTGGCTGTATAGATAGAGTGCCCCACCCTCTCGGTTTAGGAGTCGACAGCCTCTCCATACGGGCTGCATTTCAACCTATTTCTCCATTAGTTCAAAGTCTGTGTGATGTTGCCTCACACCTGGAAGGAGATAGCGGTGGGTTGTGCTCTCAAAGCACAGCCCGTCTGTCTGATGGAGAGTCCAGATTAGAGGCCCCCTGTTCTGTTTTGATCTACACAGTGGACAGTGCTCTTTAGTATGTGGAGTGGTAGATGGATGGATGCGCCAATTGAGGCCTGCTACGCCTTAGTGCCTTCAGAAATAGACTGTGTGAAATGCACCATTAGCTGGATCCAGAGTCATCTGAAATATCCCTGGTGTGTATATACAGTATAATGCTTTGTAGTGACTGGCTGTTTTTTTCTCTCCGTCATATCTGTCTGTCCAAAAGCATAACAAAATGCATTGGTACTTTTGTTAAAACAGAGATAACTTTGTGGTAGACATACTCGCCAGGCCAGAAATCCCTCTCCCTGAAAGCTGTTTTTATCAGCAGAGGCTATTTGCTACTATTCAGCACCTTCCCACTGTTAATAATAGCTGAGGATAAGTAAGCCATTTGAATAGGACTGATGTATTAACACTGAGAAATCACAAGTCACATAACAAATCATATATTAACACTGGGAAATCACAAGTCACATAATAGATAATTAACACTGGGAAATCATAACAGTCACGTAATAGATAATGTATTAACACTGGGAAATCATAACAGTCACATAATAGATAATGTATTAACACTGGGAAATCATAACAGTCACATAATAGATAATGTATTAACACTGGGAAATCATAACAGTCACGTAATAGATAATGTATTAACACTGGGAAATCATACCAGTCACATAATAGATAATGTATTAACACTGGGAAATCATACCAGTCACATAACAGATAATGTATTAACACTGGGAAATCATACCAGTCACATAACAGATAATGTATTAACACTGGGAAATCATACCAGTCACATAATAGATAATGTATTAACACTGGGAAATCATAACAGTCACATAATAGATAATGTATTAACACTGGGAAATCATAACAGTCACATAATAGATAATGTATTAACACTGGGAAATAATAACAGTCACATAATAGATAATGTATTAACACTGGGAAATCATAACAGTCACATAATAGATCATGTATTAACACTGGGAAATCATACCAGTCACATAATAGATAATGTATTAACACTGGGAAATCATACCAGTCACATAACAGATAATGTATTAACACTGGGAAATCATAAGTCACATAACAAATAATATATTAACACTGGGAAATCATAACGGTCACATAACAGATCATGTATTCACACTGGGAAATAATAAGTCACATAATAGATCATGTATTAACACTGGGAAATCATACCAGTCACATAATAGATAATGTATTAACACTGGGAAATCATACCAGTCACATAATAGATAATGTATTAACACTGGGAAATCATACCAGTCACATAATAGATAATGTATTAACACTGGGAAATCATACCAGTCACATAATAGATAATGTATTAACACTGGGAAATCATACCAGTCACATAATAGATAATGTATTAACACTGGGAAATCATAACGGTCACATAACAAATAATATATTAACACTGGGAAATCATACCAGTCACATAATAGATAATGTATTAACACTGGGAAATCATACCAGTCACATAATAGATAATGTATTAACACTGGGAAATCATAACGGTCACATAACAGATAATGTATTAACACTGGGAAATCATAAGTCACATAACAGATAATGTATTAACACTGGGAAATAATAAGTCACATAATAGATAATGTATTAACACTGGGAAATCATAACAGTCACATAATAGGTAATGTATTAACACTGGGAAATCATAAGTCACATAACAGATAATGTATTAACACTGGGAAATCATAAGTCACATAACAGATAATGTATTAACAGTGATGAATATGTTACCTCTGTTCTTCCTGTCTTCCTCTAAGTGTGTTTCTCTACTCTGTTCTTCTTAGACTAGTGTAGACAGACAGGAGTTATCTGGGGGTGTTACATGATTGAACTATACAGTACTATACATCCCTATATGGCGTAAAAGTCACATTATTCTCAGCCTTACTGTACACATGCTGTGTCACACATCTGAATGGGCTGAAGAGTCGATTCTTCTTCTCTGTCAATGTAGACACATTAAGGCTCTGGATAGTGGTAGAGGTAGTGAGGCAGTTAGGCTCCAGTACTATGGCTGAATGCTGTTTGTGGCTCAGAGAGTCAGTCAGTTTTCCCCTGAGCTTGGTGCTTCCAGTGTTCAGACTGAGGCATGCCTTTGATAAGCGCTGCACACAGAGGTCTTCTTTGATAAGCGCTGCACACAGAGGTCTTCTTTGATAAGCGCTGCACACAGAGGTCTTCTTTGATAAGCGCTGCACACAGAGGTCTTCTTTGAGAAGCGCTGCACACAGAGGTCTTCTTTGAGAAGCGCTGCACACAGAGGTCTTCTTTGAGAAGGGCTGCACACAGAGGTCTTCTTTGATAAGCGCTGCACACAGAGGTCTTCTTTGATAAGCGCTGCACACAGAGGTCTTCTTTGATAAGCGCTGCACACAGAGGTCTTCTTTGAGAAGCGCTGCACACAGAGGTCTTCTTTGAGAAGCGCTGCACACAGAGGTCTTCTTTGAGAAGCGCTGCACACAGAGGTCTTCTTTGAGAAGCGCTGCACACAGAGGTCTTCTTTGATAAGCGCTGCACACAGAGGTCTTCTTTGAGAAGCGCTGCACACAGAGGTCTTCTTTGAGAAGCGCTGCACACAGAGGTCTTCTTTGAGAAGCGCTGCACACAGAGGTCTTCTTTGAGAAGCGCTGCACACAGAGGTCTTCTTTGAGAAGCGCTGCACACAGAGGTCTTCTTTGAGAAGCGCTGCACACAGAGGTCTTCTTTGAGAAGCGCTGCACACAGAGGTCTTCTTTGAGAGGCGCTGCACACAGAGGTCTTCTTTGAGAAGCGCTGCACACAGAGGTCTTCTTTGATAAGCGCTGCACACAGAGGTCTTCTTTGAGAAGCGCTGCACACAGAGGTCTTCTTTGATAAGCGCTGCACACAGAGGTCTTCTTTGATAAGCGCTGCACACAGAGGTCTTCTTTGAGAAGCGCTGCACACAGAGGTCTTCTTTGAGAAGCGCTGCACACAGAGGTCTTCTTTGAGAAGCGCTGCACACAGAGGTCTTCTTTGAGAAGCGCTGCACACAGAGGTCTTCTTTGAGAAGCGCTGCACACAGAGGTCTTCTTTGAGAAGCGCTGCACACAGAGGTCTTCTTTGAGAAGCGCTGCACACAGAGGTCTTCTTTGAGAAGGGCTGCACACAGAGGTCTTCTTTGATAAGCGCTGCACACAGAGGTCTTCTTTGATAAGCGCTGCACACAGAGGTCTTCTTTGAGAAGCGCTGCACACAGAGGTCTTCTTTGAGAAGCGCTGCACACAGAGGTCTTCTTTGAGAAGCGCTGCACACAGAGGTCTTCTTTGATAAGCGCTGCACACAGAGGTCTTCTTTGATAAGCGCTGCACACAGAGGTCTTCTTTGAGAAGCGCTGCACACAGAGGTCTTCTTTGAGAAGCGCTGCACACAGAGGTCTTCTTTGAGAAGCGCTGCACACAGAGGTCTTCTTTGAGAAGCGCTGCACACAGAGGTCTTCTTTGAGAAGCGCTGCACACAGAGGTCTTCTTTGAGAAGCGCTGCACACAGAGGTCTTCTTTGAGAAGCGCTGCACACAGAGGTCTTCTTTGAGAGGCGCTGCACACAGAGGTCTTCTTTGAGAAGCGCTGCACACAGAGGTCTTCTTTGATAAGCGCTGCACACAGAGGTCTTCTTTGAGAAGCGCTGCACACAGAGGTCTTCTTTGATAAGCGCTGCACACAGAGGTCTTCTTTGATAAGCGCTGCACACAGAGGTCTTCTTTGAGAAGCGCTGCACACAGAGGTCTTCTTTGAGAAGCGCTGCACACAGAGGTCTTCTTTGAGAAGCGCTGCACACAGAGGTCTTCTTTGAGAAGCGCTGCACACAGAGGTCTTCTTTGAGAAGCGCTGCACACAGAGGTCTTCTTTGAGAAGCGCTGCACACAGAGGTCTTCTTTGAGAAGCGCTGCACACAGAGGTCTTCTTTGAGAAGCGCTGCACACAGAGGTCTTCTTTGAGAAGCGCTGCACACAGAGGTCTTCTTTGAGAAGCACATGCAGCAGCAGCGCTAGTAGAGAGCTTTCCGTTCTGTCGGACAATGACACACATTCACACACACACACAGAGAATGGAGAATGACTCACCTCTCCTTGCACCGTGCGATGAACAGATGCCAATGGAGATTGTGCTCTTTTCATATTATTCACTCTCTCCTCCATTGCTTATTTTAACACAATTCAACCTTTTTTCAGAGAGCGATTTCCTTTCTGTAGGCTTTAGAAAGCCTTATTGGATGACTGACAAGGCTGCCTTGTGAGTCACAAGGGAAAACAAAACACATATTGCAAATCCGACTCATTTCTGCCACAGCATGTCAACCCTACTGCATGTCAGTGTTTATTACAGGAGTGGGGTTTCTGTATTGATCACCTAATCTAGTCTTTCTGTGGGAGCTGAAGCAACACTCAGAGAAAAGCTCTTTAGGTTGTGTAACTCTCAAGGTTTTGTGGTAACCTTATATTCTGCCTGAAGCAAGGGAAGGAAAAGAGATGAAAAGGTGATAGTGGCAGACAGAGAGAGTGAGGAGGAGATGGTAAGGGCTGTTGGGGTGAGGAAAGGAGACAGAGAGAGTGAGGAGGAGAGGGTAAGGGCTGTTGGGGTGAGGAAAGGAGACAGAGACAGAGAGAGTGAGGAGGAGAGGGTAAGGGCTGTTGGGGTGAGGAAAGGAGACAGAGAGAGTGAGGAGGAGAGGGTAAGGGCTGTTGGGGTGAGGAAAGGAGACAGAGACAGAGAGAGTGAGGAGGAGAGGGTAAGGGCTGTTGGGGTGAGGAAAGGAGACAGAGAGAGTGAGGAGGAGAGGGTAAGGGCTGTTGGGGTGAGGAAAGGAGACAGAGACAGAGAGAGTGAGGAGAGGGTAAGGGCTGTTGGGGTGAGGAAAGGAGACAGAGAGAGTGAGGAGGAGAGGGTAAGGGCTGTTGGGGTGAGGAAAGGAGACAGAGACAGAGAGAGTGAGGAGGAGAGGGTAAGGGCTGTTGGGGTGAGGGAAGGAGACAGAGACAGAGAGAGTGAGGAGGAGAGGGTAAGGGCTGTTGGGGTGAGGAAAGGAGACAGACAGAGAGTGAGGAGGAGAGGGTAAGGGCTGTTGGGGTGATGAAAGGAGACAGAGACAGAGAGAGTGAGGAGGAGAGGGTAAGGGCTGTTGGGGTGATGAAAGGAGACGGAGACAGAGAGAGTGAGGAGGAGAGGGTAAGGGCTGTTGGAGTGAGGAAAGGAGACAGAGAGAGTGAGGAGGAGAGGGTAAGGGCTGTTGGGGTGATGAAAGGAGACAGAGACAGAGAGAGTGAGGAGGAGAGGGTAAGGGCTGTTGGGGTGATGAAAGGAGACAGAGAGAGTGAGGAGGAGAGGGTAAGGGCTGTTGGAGTGAGGAAAGGAGACAGAGACAGAGAGAGTGAGGAGGAGAGGGTATGTCTAGCCATAGCACATAGCATGCCCATTCGTAAATCTGGCCCTGTACTCAACATGTCCCCCAGGTCCTCTCCTCATAGCCTGCTATGTGCTATGGCTAGACAGCTGTTACTGTTACTTAGCCCGTTAACAACCATTGGAACATAGTTCAGCCTGCGGATGATGTCCCAGAATACCTTGTCCCAGAGAACTGCCATGCTGTCATAGTTTAAAATAGATTCTAAATCACAATTGTCTGGCCTTTCTCCCTCACAGCCCTGGTGTGGTTTTAGTCATCAGGAAGAATAAGCTCATACTTCCTGTGTGCACAAGACTCAATGAGCAATGTAGCAGAGGTCTCTGCAGTGCAGCGCCATTCATTCTCATTTGGGCTGCAGGAGCACCCCCTCCCTCCCTCTGTGTGTGCGTACGTACGTGCGTGCGTGCGTGCGTGCGTGCGTGCGTGCGTGCGTGAGCAGACGAAGAAGAGAGAGAGAGGACGGAGAAGAGAGAGAGGACGGAGAAGAGAGAGAGGACGGAGAAGAGAGAGAGAGGACAAAGAAGAGAGAGAGGACGGAGAAGAGAGAGAGGACGGAGAAGAGAGAGAGGACGGAGAAGAGAGAGAGAGGACGGGGAATAGAGAGAGGACTGTAGAAGAGAGAGAGAGAGGACTGGAGAAGAGAGAGAGAGAGAGAGAGGGGACTGGAGAAGAGAGAGAGAGATGACTGGGGAAGAGAGAGAGAGAGGACTGGAGAAGAGAGAGAGAGAGGACTGGAGAAGAGAGAGAGAGAGGACTGGAGAAGAGAGAGAGAGGGGACTGGAGAAGAGAGAGAGAGAGAGAGAGAGAGGGGACTGGAGAAGAGAGAGAGAGAGAGGACTGGAGAAGAGAGAGAGAGAGAGGACTGGAGAAGAGAGCGAGAGAGAGGACTGGAGAAGAGAGCGAGAGAGAGGACTGGAGAAGAGAGCGAGAGAGAGGACTGGAGAAGAGAGAGAGAGAGAGGACTGGAGAAGAAGGAGAGAGAGAGGACTGGAGAAGAAAGAGAGAGAGAGAGTACTGGAGAAGAGAGAGAGAGAGGACTGGAGAAGAGAGCGAGAGAGGACTGGAGAAGAGAGTGAGAGAGGACTGGAGAAGAGAGAGAGAGAGAGAGGACTGGAGAAGAGAGAGAGAGAGGACTGGAGAAGAGAGAGAGAGGACTGGAGAAGAGAGAGAGAGAGGACTGGAGAAGAGAGAGAGAGAGGACTGGAGAAGAGAGAGAGAGAGGACTGGAGAAGAGAGAGAGAGAGAACTGGAGAAGAGAGAGAGAGGACTGGAGAAGAGAGCGAGAGAGAGGACTGGAGAAGAGAGCGAGAGAGAGGACTGAAGAAGAGAGAGAGAGAGAGGACTGAAGAAGAGAGAGAGAGAGAGGACTGGAGAAGAGAGAGAGAGAGAGAGGACTGAAGAAGAGAGAGAGAGAGAGGACTGGAGAAGAGAGAGAGAGAGAGAGGACTGAAGAAGAGAGAGAGAGAGAGGACTGGAGAAGAGAGAGAGATAGAGAGGACTGGAGAAGAGAGAGAGAGAGGACTGGAGAAGAGAGAGAGAGAGGACTGGAGAAGAGAGCGAGAGAGAGGACTGGAGAAGAGCGAGAGAGAGGACTGGAGAAGAGCGAGAGAAAGGACTGGAGAAGAGAGAGAGAGAGGACTGGAGAAGAGAGCGAGAGAGGACTGGAGAAGAGAGTGAGAGAGAGGACTGGAGAAGAGAGCGAGAGAGAGGACTGGAGAAGAGAGCGAGAGAGAGGACTGGAGAAGAGAGAGAGAGAGGACTGGAGAGAGAGAGAGAGAGAGAGAGGACTGGAGAAGAGAGAGAGAGAGAGGACTGTAGAAGAGAGAGAGAGAGAGGACTGGAGAAGAGAGCGCGAGAGGACTGGATAAGAGAGAGAGGGTTGGTATAGACATAGGAGAAACAGGCACAGTAGTAGGCAAAGAGACAAATGCAACAAGGAGATTTAGGAGTGCTAGTCAAAGAGGAGGATAGGTAGCAGAGTAGAGAGACGGGTAAACAAGGCAGCACAGACCGTACAGGTCTGGTCCTCTCGGCGTCAACCCAAATGATGGCTTTGTTCCCTGCAGAAACTACCAGTTAAATATATAGAAACCTGCAGAAACTACCAGCTAAATATTGGCTTTTTCTCTCCAGTAATAATGGAGCCATGAAATTGATTTAATGTCGCTGAGGTTCTCCTGGGCGGCGCCTCTGCAGTCTGTGAATACAAAACAATGAACCTCCACAGCCGCCCTAAGATCTATTAATTAACCCAGCTAATCCCCAACACCTTATCTCTCTCAACAACTTTGCCCATCGAACAGTAACTTTGGAACACAGAGGCTACAGGTTGCCGAGACGCAACATTGGCAGTGAAGGAGAAACACAGATTGACACTTTTTTGTCTGGTGAAATATTTGGCATTTGTTGTGAAATGTTTGACTTGATGTCTGAGGAGATTGGAGGGCAGGTAGCAAATCATTTGTATGCCTTTGAGAATCCAAGCTCAGTATGAACACAGTGTGAAAAGCGTACCTGTCCAATCCTACCCCACTGCGCTGCCACAGAGAGAGAGAGAGAAAGGAAGAGGGAGAGAGATATATTTCTGTTCATCATGGCCTTATCTACCAGCCAGTCTCTCTCTCAGCATGGTCCTCCTCCACATTGACCTCCAGGCCCCTACCCATGTAGTGTCCCTGCAGGAGGGGAACCACCTCATCCTGGACACCACAGTGTTCCTCTTAACCCTCACCACCCCTTAACACAGCCCCTCAGAGCACAGCATTCAGGCCCACTTACCTCCACCAGCTCTCTGATTGTTCTCTTTCCTAGAACCTCGCTTCCACTCGTCCTTTTCGTTCTCTTGTCTCTGCCCTTTCTCCTGGTGGCCTTTTTGGACTGGTCTAGTGAGTGGGCCTGCCTCAAACCAAGGGCACCACGTCGCTCAATAACTTCCTCCTGCGGACAGATCACTGTCCTATCATACGCGCACTGGCGTCTCCCCTCTCAATATTACACATCAACTCAGTCTTTTGTTCAGACTTGTTCCTAATCTCGTCCCAAAGTCCAATTTGTTGATTATATATTAGCACCAAATCAGAGGTTATTAAGTCCCCTAATAGAACAGGATGGGGACTGGCTTTGTTTAGTAAGAGAGAAGAGAAAGAACCAGAGAGAGAGAGACAAGTGGAATTACATGGTGTCCCTCCTATCTGAAGACAACCATCTGCCAATGTCACTGCTCCATTGTGTCTGGGCCCTCTACCATGAATAGCCCTCTGCAGCCAAAGATGTTTTAATTAGTGAGAGAGATGGTCTGTAATTATATTTATATCATAATAACTAACCACTCTGACTGACTGAGTCCTCGTCCTCCTCGCTGGGTCTTTCATTGTCTCCCTCTATGATGATGATATTTAATTCTAATGTGAGAACACTGCAGATCCAGTCAGAGTGAACATCCCGGCCCTCGACGGGCGAGTACACACTCTCAGGAGCTGGTCCGTGTTCGCATACACACACACGCGCGCACTCACGCACGCACACACACGCACGCACACACGCACACACACACGCACACACAGACACAGCATCTCTCAGCCATGTCCATGCATGTCCAACTTCACCAACAACCCTTCCCCAATCACTTTATTATCAAAGGCTACAACTGTATTTTTGACAAAAGCAAACCACTTTACTGGTTGCCGTTGCTTATCAAAGCCTAAACAGCAGCTGATTAGTTGACCGACTGCAACTCCCTCTTCTTTGTGTGAGTATGTTGAAAGAATAGGTAACCACAAAGATGTACATTAGAAGGTTATTGTCCAAAGTCTACCTATATTGACTGGCCTATGCATTGTTTAACTGAGTGCATACTGCATGTAAAGATCTTTGTAGAATGCTGTGGAGACTGTCTTCTTTGTTGTATTTGTTTGCAAGTTAAATCATTGACAGGGAAAGAGATAATGAAGAGCAGAAAAGGGCTTGTGTGCTTTCAAACCACAGACAATTGAGCCTCATTGTGTTATGAATATTGGGAACAATGGCGAAACACTTGAAAGAAAGGAACGTTTCAATATGCACGCACTCTTTCGCTCTCTCTCTCTTCTCTTCTCTATCTAGAATCTCCTCAACCTGTGTCCGCCTGCCCCAGCCAACCTCCACCCAAAGGGCAGTCAGAACTAAGCAATGAATCCCAGATGCCCAGACCCATAATAACACCATAAAGCGCTGATAAAACAGGTCGGCAGAGGGATGACAGGTCGACTGAGGCTGGGGCTGAGGCTTGCTCAAGCCTACCCAGAGTCGCCTCTCTTCCACAAATCATCCCACTGTTCCTCCCTCGTTCCCCAGGCTCAGCGGTCCGCCGGGGCTGCAACAGCCGGTCACGCTTTCTGGAGACCAAATTATCCTCCTGATTGATTGAGTTCCAAAGCATAAACCTCGCCGGCTGACAACTGCAGCTGATTCGCTCTCCCGACTTTACGGCTCTCTCTCTCTCTCCCTCCCTCTCTCCCTCCCTCCCTCCCTCCCTCCCACCCTCTGCACAGAGCGCACAGAGCCAACGAGATAAATGACTTAAGTGGACGACAAAGTGTGCAAGCGTGTTGCAAATTTCCATATCAGTCTTCATGGTGCATGATGTTTGTTGTGTTTCCAAGTTAACCCTTTATTTCCTGTTCTTGAGGATCTGGAAGACTGGTCCCTCCCCCTGATACGCCAGCTTGCCAGCTAGAAGATTCCCTCACTCGTCTTTTCCTCATGTTAGAAAATGATGTCACTCGCTAATCCAAAACTAATCCCAGTTACTGGGCATATGGAGAGATACACACACTAAGACACACTCAGTCACTCTCTCTCACACGAGTCGACCCCCTCCCCATACACACAGATTAAAACATTCACTCTTTCTCACACAACCCCCCCCCCCCCCCCCCCCCCCACACACACACACACACAGTCACACACAATCCGACCCCTCACACACTCTCTCTCCCACACACACTGATGCCTTGTCCCCCTCTGTCCCCCAGGCTTCCCAGCGACGGCGTATGGACCGGTGGCGGCAGCGGCAGTGGCGGCAGTGCGTGGCTCAGGTAGGGGGGCCCGTGGAAGAGGTGGCTACATGGCATACCAGCAGAACGCAGGGGCAGGTAAACGCTCTGTCGGTATTCTGTGTGGCTACTGCTACGCTCCATGCTCTGTTCTCACTAGCCACCGAAAACTCCTCTCACACCTGCTGTATACACACTCACACTCTCTTAATAGACAAGAGAGGAAAGAAAGAGCATACTAAACTCCCCGTTCTCTCCTCACTTGCCTCTGCACTGGATAGAATGGACAGAGGATGAGGATAGGACCAGGTTAGCAGTCTTTAGTTGTCTTGTTACAGAGCTACTATACCTGCCAGCTCTGTGTTTGATAGGTAGAAATGCTACCTACTGTAATGTACCTCCACAGTACAATATGTGACTGCAGATCCAGGGAGCAGGATGTTGATTTCTCATGTGTCGGTCACTCGTATCACCCATACACCTCTTTCAGAGAAGGCTCCTAACTTGAAATCAGCATGTGCTGATGTGCCTATTGATATCGATTAGTTTACTAAAAATCCGACTTCCACACAAATCTCAAGTTAGGATACGGCTTGCCCCTATAAGACCTTCCAGTCTCTAAATAACCAAGCCAGCATCATGAGTGTCCAGATTCCTGAGTCCTGCTTAAATTGGCTCCCTCGTTGACTTTTTCTATTCCCTGGCCATTGATTGGCTAGTACGATAGCTTAATCAATCACACTGACTTTGTCCACAGACACAGCAATATATAGCTAAATAAACACTGGAGAAAAACAAGCGGCGAGGCTGGAATTGACAGATGGCATTTTGGCTGCGAGGGAAAATGATCGGACACTCTAATTGGCTGTCAGAACGCCTGGCCCCTGGAAGCAGTGTGGTGCTGGGCTGCACTCTGACAGTTAGGGTTGGAGGTTCAGCCTAACACACACTCACCGCACACACACACCTGATATGAGAAATCAAAAGCAGATACTTTGATGCCTTATATCCTAGGTGAGTCTGGGGGATGAGGACAGGGGCAAGTATAAAGGCTATGGTTAGACTAGACTGGGTTTATCCTACTTTACTCCATGCAAGTTAGTGCAGGGCTGGCCTAGGCAATACAGCTGGGCTGATCTGGGCAAGGCAGAGAGCCAGTAACAGAGCTAGCCCTTGGCTACAGTACAGTATGTTGCTCCAGCTCTTCCACTGACTGTCTCCTGGATGATTCTGTCACTATATCACACTCAGGGAGAACCAGAGGGGAAGGCTAAGGGACCAACAGGGCCCACAGAGCCCATATTGCTGACATTTAGACTTGACCTTTCTCTGCAACTGCATCTAGTACTCATTACCAAGAGACATGAGTTTACAAACTCCACTCTGCATAGATCTAGTCTGAAGTGAAGGAGCAGATGGAGTTTTGATATATAGCTGGGTAGCTTACCCACCATGCTAACTGGCTTTTGTGTGATGCTAAAGGATGGCTCTCACAGTAATAATTACATTCTAATGTTGTCCCCTGGCTGAGCCCTTCTGCAATTGGCTCAGGTTCTGTGTGGTCATCTCACAGTTACTGTAACTCAATCACCATCAAGAACAAGACAATCATGTGTTGGAATGTTTTCAAGTGATTCAGCAGATGTTTGCAGATGTAGGTCCTCGAAGCACATCTGTTCAATGCAACTGGTTCTGTTCCCAGAGCAACAGTAGGCTACAAGGGACCCTGTCTGGGATCATGTTAGGCTTTTATGACAGATTATTTATTTACTCAAAAGATAACTTGACCTAATCTCAAACATAAGCTATCGCAATATTCAATACTTACAGTTGAAGTCAGAAGTTTACATACACCTTAGCCAAATACATTTAAACTCGGTTTTTCACAATTCCTGACATTTAATCCTAGTAAAAATTCCCTGTTTTAGGTCAGTTAGGATCACCACTTTATTTTAAGAATGTGAAATGTCAGAATAATAGTGGAGAGAATGATTTATTTCAGCTTTTATTTCTTTCATCACATTCCCAGTGGGTCAGAAGTTTATATACATTCAATTAGTATTTGATGGCATTGCCTTTAAATTGTTTAACTTGTGTCAAACGTTTCAGGTAGCCTTCCACAAGCTTCCCATAATAAATTAGGTGAATTTTAGCCCATTACTCCTGACAGAGCTGGTGTAACTGAGTCAGGTTTGTAGGCCTCCTTGCTCGCACACGCTTTTTCAGTTCTGCCCACACATTTTCTATAGGATTGAGGTCAGGGCTTTGTGATGGCCACTCCAATACCTTGACTTTGTTGTCCTTAAGCCATTTTACCACAACTTTGGAAGTATGCTTGGGGTCAATGTCCATTTGGAAGACCCATTTGCGACCAAGCTTTAACTTCCTGACTGATATCTTGAGATGTTGCTTCAATATATCCACATAATTTTACATCCTCATGATGCCATCTATTTTGTGAAGTGCACCAGGCCCTCCTGCAGCAAAGCACCCCCATAAATGATGCTGCCACCCCCGTGCTTCACGGTTGGGATGGTGTTCTTTGGCTTGCAAGCCTCCCCCTTTTTCCTCCAAACATAACGATGGTCATTATGGCCAAACAGTTCTATTTTTGTTAAATCCGACCAGAGAACATTTCTCCAAAAAGTACAATCTTTGTCCCCATGTGCAGTTGCAAACTGTAGTCTGGCTTTTTTATGGTGGTTTTGGAGCAGTGGCTTCTTCTTTGCTGAGTGGCCTTTCAGGTTATGTCGATATAGGACTCGTTTTACTGTGGACATAGATACTTTTGTACCTGTTTCCTCCAGCATCTTCACAAGGTCCTTTGCTGTTATTCTGGGATTGATTTGCACTTCTCGCACAAAAGTACGTTCATCTCTAGGAGACAGAACGTGTCTCCTTCCTGAGCGGTATGACGGCTGCGTGGTCCCATGGTGTTTATACTTGCGTACTATTGTTTGTACAGATGAATGCGGTACCTTCAGGCGTTTGGAAATTGCTCCCAAGGATGAACCAGACTTGTGGAGGTCTACAATTTTTTTTCTGAGGTCTTGGCTGATTTCTTTTGATTTTCCCATGATGTCAAGCAAAGAGGCACTGAGTTTGAAGGTAGGCCTTGAAATAGATCCACAGGTACACCTCCAATTGACTCAAATTATGTCAATTAGCCTATCAGAAGCTTCTAAAGCCATGACATCATTTTCTGGAATTTTCCAAGCTGTTTAAAGGCACAGTCAACTTAGTGTATGTAAACGTCTGACCCACTGGAATTGTGATACAGTGAATTATAAGTGAAATAATCTGTCTGTTAACAATTGTTGGAAAAATTACTTGTCATGCACAAAGTAGATGTCCTAACTGACTTGCCAAAACTATAGTTTGTTAACAAGAAATTTGTGGAGTGGTTGAAAAACTAATTTTAATGACTCCAACCTAAGTGTATGTAAACTTCCGACTTCAACTGTAACTATGGACATGGGTTTTGAATTACAATTGAAAAAAGGAGAGGGTGACAAGGCAGTGAAACCTGAGGAAGATGTTAACACATTATCCATCAAACACACGCCTGGCAGTACAGGATGCCCTCTTTTAGCTCCCCAGGGGTCCCCCAGGCCTACCCAGCCTCCCCCTGACGTGCCCTAGGGCAATATGGTCTAGATTAAAGATGATTTCATCAGATAGTGGGAGCAGTGCTGTAGGGATGTTGGACCTGCTAGTCAGTGGGTCCTGCTGCTAGATTAAAACCCCTCACATAGAACAATAGTATTTAAGACTAGGAATACACCTTTTGATCCACCTGCAATCCTCAGATCTATGATGCCCTTCTTTATCTAGATTAAAATTTCATTATATTATGTTCCCCTTTCACCAATAAATCTCTAAAAGTAAAGTCAGGAACTATTTCATGTCGGAATCAAAAAGTAACCAGGATTCTTTGATTTTGACGTTATTACACCGGAGCAGAATCCGTTTGTAGATGATCACAGTCTTCTTATGGAACACAGCCTACTTCAAAGTGATCCAGTGCAGAAAACCAGCAGTGTAGATCAAACTCAAACCAAAGGTGCTGTTGGTAGACAGTGGAAATGTCTGTGAGAAACATAGTGAAAGAAACACATTCAGACACACACACACATTCATATTCATACACACTTAGTATTTGTATTAGTATTTATTAGGCATCCACATTAGTTCCTACCAAGGCAGCAGCTACTCTTCCTGGGGTCTAAACACATTAAGGCACTTATTTTACATATAAAACAGTACATCATATAACATTATTGCACCACTACATATCTACAATACAAAATGTATAATACCACCATACAACAATATTAGAAAACCAGTCAAAAAAATGTTGTGCTTAGAGGTACACCGGTAAAGGGTCATACATACAGATAGGAGCAATGGTCGTTTGTGATTGGTTGTGAATTTGACCAGTTGTTTCTGTCTCTGACTTGGTTGGGCATTTCAGAGAGCCTATGGTCCTGACTGGGACATTCCTTCTCTGCTCACCTCAAACACTCCTCTGGGTGCACTCTGCCTGCCTGCCAGAAGGTTTGTTCACAACCTACTACCCCCTCACACCCTACTAGTCCCTCACACCTACTACCCCCTCACACCCTACTACTCCCTCACACCCTACTAGTCCCTCACACCCTACTAGTCCCTCACACCCTACTACTCCCTCACACCCTACTAGTCCCTCACACCCTACTAGTCCCTCACACCTACTACCCCCTCACACCCTACAACTCCCTCACACCCTACTAGTCCCTCACACCTACTACCCCCTCACACCCTACTACTCCCTCACACCCTACTAGTCCCTCACACCCTACTACTCCCTCACACCCTACTACTCCCTCACACCCTACTACTCCCTCACACCCTACTAGTCCCTCACACCCTACTAGTCCCTCACACCTACTACCCCCTCACACACTACAACTCCCTCACACCCTACTAGTCCCTCACACCTACTACCCCCTCACACCCTACTACTCCCTCACACCCTACTACCCCCTCACACCCTACTACTCCCTCACACCCTACTACCCCCTCACACCTACTCCTCCCTCACACCCTACTACTCCCTCACACCCTACTACTCCCTCACACCCTACTACCCCCTCACACCCTACTAGTCCCTCACACCTACTATCCCCTCACACCCTACTACCCCCTCACACCCTACTACCCCCTCACACCCTACTTCTCCCTCACACCCTACTACTCCCTCACACCCTACTACCCCCTCACACCCTACTACCCCCTCACACCCTACTACCCCCTCACACCCTACTACTCCCTCACACCCTACTAGTCCCTCACACCCTACTACCCCCTCACACCCTCCAACTCCCTCACACCCTACTACCCCCTCACACCCTACTACCCCCTCACACCCTACTACTCCCTCACACCCTACTACCCCCTCACACCCTACTACTCCCTCACACCCTACTACTCCCTCACACCCTACTACCCCCTCACACCCTACTACCCCCTCACACCCTACTATCCCCTCACACCCTACTACTCCCTCACACCCTACTACTCCCTCACACCCTACTACCCCCTCACACCTACGACCCCCTCACACCCTACTACTCCCTCACACCCTACTACCCCCTCACACCCTACTACCCCCTCACACCCTACTACTCCCTTACCCCCTCACACCCTACTACCCCCTCACACCCTACTACCCCCTCACACCCTACTACCCCCTCACACCCTACTACCCCTCACAACCTACTACCCCCTCACACCCTACTACCCCCTCACACCCTACTACCCCCTCACAACCTACTACCCCCTCACAACCTACTACCCCCTCACACCCTACTACCCCCTCACAGTCCTCCTGACCATCTCCTATTCTCCCTCCATCTTTCCTTCTCTCCATCTCAAACTTGTATTTTTCTCTAACTTCTCTCATTTCTTCTTCCTCCGTGCTCATTCGTTTGTTCTCTCTCTCTCTATTCCATCCTGTCTCATTAGATGAATAGTTTGTGTTTATTATATTTACTGTAGTGTTTTTATGCACAAAGATAAAACCGTTGTGTAATTTATGTGTGTTCCTCCTGTTGTGCCTGATCCATGTGTGTATCAGTGTGACTTCAGTGCATGCCACCTGTAGTGGTGGACATAGTCATAGCTCCTAGCTACTGTTGTTTTCTGTGTTCTTGTATCTACTTCTACAAGCTGACATGGTATCCAGGATTGTCTTACCGTATCTGCATGGTAGTTGTTGGTTGTTAGTCATTCTTGATGACAAGCTCAAAAACTGGTATCTAGGAGAGATCCGGAGCGTTTGGAGTTGCATTTATCCCCCCATTCTCATGTCCAGTGCATTCACAAGGTATTCAGACCCCTTCACTTTTTCCACATTTCGTTTTTTTACTCATCAATCTACACAGAATACCCCATAATGACAAAGCAAAAACAAGTTTTTAGCCATATTTGCAAATGTATAGAATATTTAAACTGAAATATCACATTGACATAAGTATTCAGACCCTTCACTCAGTACTTTGTTGAAGCACATTTGGCAGCGATTATAGCCTTGTCTTCTTGGGTGTGATGCTTGCTACAAGCTTGGTACACCTGTAGTTTCTCCCATTCTTCTCTGCAGATCCTCTCACGCTCTGTCAGGTTGGATGGGGAGCGTCGCTGCACAGCTATTTTCAGGTCTCTCCAGAGATGTTAGATCGGTTTCAAGTCTTGGCTCTGGCTGGGCCACTCAAGGACATTCAGAGACTTGTCCGGAAGCCACTCCTGCGTTGTCTTGGCTGTGTGCTTAGGGTCGTTGTGTTGTTGGAAGGTGAACCTTCGCCCCAGTCTGAGGTCCTGAGTGCACTGGAGCAGGTTTTCATCAAGGATCTCTCTATACTTTGCTCCGTTCATCTTTCCCTCAATCCCGACTAGTCTCCCAGTCCCTGCCGCTGAAAAAAATCCCCACAGCATGATTCTGCCACCACCATGCTTCACCGTAAGGATGGTAATAGGTTTCCTAAAGATTGGACGCTTGGCATTCAAGCCAAATAGTTCAATCTTGGTTTCATCAGACCAGAGCATCTTGTTTGTCATTGACTGAGCAAACTCCAAGTGGGCTGTCATGTGCCTTTTACTGAGGAGTGGCTTCCGTCTGGTCACTCTACCATAAAGGCCTGATTGGTGGAGTGCTGCAGAGATGGTTGTCCTTCTGGAAGGTTCTCCCATCTCCACAGAGGAACTCTGGAGCTCTGTCAGAGTGACCATCGAGTTCTTGGTCACCTCCCTGACCCAAGGCCCTTCTCCCCCGATGGCTCGGTTTAGGCGGGCAGGCAGCTCTAGGAAGAATCTTGGTGCTTCCAAACTTCTTCCATTTAAGAATGATGGAGGCTACTGCGTCCATGGGGACCTTCAATGCTGCATAATGTTTTTGGTACCCTTCCCCAGGTCTGTGCCTCTATACAATCCTGTCTCTGAGCTCTACGAACAATTCCTTCGACCTCATGGCTTGGTTTTTGCTTTGACATGCACTCTCAAGTGTGGAACCTCATATAAACAGGTGTGTGCCTTTTAAAAATCATGTCCAATCAATTGAATTTACCACAGGTGGACTCCAAGTTGTAGAAACATCTCAAAGATGATCAATGGAAACAGGATGCACCTGAGCTCAATTTCGAGTCTCATAGCAAAGGGTCTGAATAAATACGGTATTTCTGTTTTTAATTTGTTATAAATTTGCAAAAAAAATATTTACCTGTTAGAATACGGCTGTAACGTAAAAAAATGTGGATAAAGTGAAGGGGTGTGAATACTTTCGGAATGCACTGTACGGAGGGTTTGGTCCTTTCCTCTAGGCAGACTCCTGTGTGATTACGACATTAGCCTGATTTGCAACAGCTCAGAGCTGAAGCACCATGGCACTCTGGGCCTGACTTGGCAGGACATGATTTCTATTCATGTGTCCCAGGCAGCTGACACACTGGTCCAACCAGTGACTGACCTCAGTTCTAAATGCAGCCCACTGGATTCCTTGTCATATGTTGAGGGGACGTGTCAGGAAAGTGAGGTTGAGTTGGAGGAGAATGGAATGAGACACTAGCGTCTCTTTAACCGTCTTGCCTCCTTCCCTCCGCCTTCCTCTGTAGCTGCAGGTGATCACTCTATTTAGGTGATCTGCATCCCTCAATCAGTAACAATGTCTCCTGTTCGTTTGTTCTTCTCTCTCCAATATGGGTCAAGTCTGGACCCTGGACCACAGAAAGTTTCCCCCCTTTCCCACCCCCCGATGGACAGCTATGTCAGAATCATTCTAAAGGAAAACAGACTGTTCACTCAAACTAGGTCACCCCGACTCCCCTGCCCAGAGCCCAGAGGGTGTGGAAATGTCTCCTCTTATGATGAAGATAGATACAGTGTATATGTATCTGCTCAATTCTACCAGCAGTCCTCTACCAGCAGTCCTCTACCAGCTGTCCTCTACCAGCTGTCCTCTACCAGCTGTCCTCTACCAGCTGTCCTCTACCAACAGTCCTCTACCAACAGTCCTCTACCAGCTGTCCTCTACCAGCTGTCCTCTACCAACAGTCCTCTACAAGCAAATCAAATCAAACCAGCAGTCCTCTACCAGCAGTCCAGCACCACTTGTTTGTGAGCTCCTGTCCACTTCTATTCTCATGGTATTTGTTTGCCTGAGTGTGATGATGAAAGTGTGTGTGTGTGTGTGTGTGTGTGTGTGTGTGTGTGTGTGTGTGTGTGTGTGCGTGTGCGTGCGTGCGTGCGTGCGTGCGCGTGTGTGTGTGTGGTATGTGGATGTGAAAGCGTGTTGAGTGAAGATATAAGGGCTGTAGCGCTGTGTCTGTGGATGGATGGCAGTACTCCTCTGCCTGTGAACATCCAGGATATATCATCTATTAACTATCATTATGCCAGCCTATCGGAGCACAAAATGAGGAGCCATTATCTAGCGATTATTTATGAACTGCCATCGCAGGCTGAAAAGAACTTGTCCTTTGTTAATTAGTCACCTATTCAGTTAGAAAATGGTGTTTGAGACAGGGACTGAAAGCCACTCCAGGCAGAACAGAAAGAGAGCATCATCTTTTCAAATGACATAGGTGGAAATGGAGCTAATTGCAGATGCTCTGAAATTCAAAGCTAATTTTGAAACACATTTGACAAGTGTATTATTCACTTTTTCTGAAGAGATCTGCACTGCTCTGTGCCTATACATGCGTGCATGAGTGTGTATGCAGGTGTTTACTTGCAAGGTCAGTGTGCGTGACTGAACGAGACAGGGTTTTGTTTGTGTAAATAGACACACACTCTGGGGTCATATCTAATGTATCCAGTGCCTCTGACAGTGTAGCCTGAGGCAGGTGATTGTGTGAAATGTTATTTCCAAGGTTGGCACCAGTCCTCCAGGTCAACTCTCCCACTATATTTCTATGGAAGGGCTTTTTAAATGGCAACAGTTATTTTCTCTCTCTCACATCAACACATAAATAGTGTGAATAATGTTGCTGACAGGAAAGGTGTTAACCGTTTCTCCCTCCATTAGGCACAACGTTTAGACGACAGACTTGGCAGTAGACCCAGACATGTTAAAGAAGAAGCTTTTCATTTATAATGACACAAAGCGGAAGCAAATTTTCTAGCATTCTCTGTGACATTATCAGCATTTCAAAACTTTCGAAAGCACCACTTGAAAAATGAAATCAAAATTTCGACTGGAGGTGCTCTTGTAGAACTCTGTTTAAAAAGATAGACTGGTAAACAGACTTGTGAAGAGGATGATGACAGTGATTTTGACAGTAATGGTGATGACCATGATGGAAGTGGTTAGAATGGACTTCATCCGTCCTCCATGCACACGGCATGCTGAGGAGAAGAGAAGTGGAGGAGGGCGATTATAATCATAAATGATAACGCTCCCTCAACGATCCACTCCATTGAGCCTATATAGTCCCCCATCCTGTTGCCACAGCAACCCAGAGACACACTAATTTGTTGTGCAGATGAGTAATTGCCCCCCAATTAAGAATAGGGATGTTGCAGAGAAAGACCACCTAATCTTGGTTGTTTGTTATTTATATATTATTTCTTAATTATTGTTTTTAATAGATTGAACTGAAATGGGAGACTGTATCATGGTCGTCACACCACAGTTGGGTGTTTGGTCGAGTACAGTGGCCCTATGTTGCTGAATGTGATGATGTAACTATATTGTACACGGGTTGTTAGCCATCGGTATTGTTTAAGGGTTTTCCTGGCCTCACATGAACATCCACTGAAGGGAAAGCAACGCACTACGATTCCCTGCAGCAACAAATCACCTCTATGTTATCTAACATCTCATAAAAAGGGTTATTTATTTATTCATTCATTTGGTTTATTTCATGTTTGTACCCTTTGATACATGTTGTGGAGTGTTATGTGTAATGGCAGAGAGGGCTAGAGAACTCGAGCCTGTGTTTAGCCTCTGTCATGTCATCCTCCCAGTGGCTCTGTAGTGACTTTCCCAGATGGGATCTCTCTAATGGTAGTAGCGTTGACGAGACACTCCTCCAGAGCTCCAGTCAGCCCAGCCACGCCGGGTGTCAGCTGTGTTGCCAGGGAAGTGCTGCGGCTGCAGCCAGGGGGAGACTCTCTCTGGGGGCCAGGGGCCCTGCAGATGTTCCACAGCTCCAATGCATCTATTTGGCCACGATAGAGACAGGCTGCTGAACACTGCTCATGTTACGGCGGTGGTTGGGAGTTGACACAACTGTTGTAATAGAGTTATTTTCTCTCATTTTATGTAATTAGATTGTACCTCCATCTTTCTTTGCTATTCTCCATCAGAATGGACATACAGACAGAAGACATGAGTCGCTAGAGGAACATCAGAGCCCTGCCATTATGGTCCCAACCTTGATCTCTCCAATGCTGCTGTTTCATTCCGCTCCGTTTTTCACTTCCACATGCTCAAAGTGAATCATTTGCATGCACAGAAAGGAGAATTAGCTCAGCGCGATAATCAAGCGCCTCCATTCTTCCAGATGGCCGATCCAGTGGTCTCTGTAGTCTGTAAATGGGAGCTTTTTAACTGCATTTTATTCCACATTTTACATAGATAGTGCTATCATTAGCCGTGATCTCCCTGAATAATACAAGTCATTTTACTGTGCTTTGTTAGATAAGACCTTCACGGCACCAGGGACGCCGGCAGCAAGGACTCATTTTCCATGTCAGTGCAAACAAAGCCGCCAGGTGTGTTTGTTGTAAGTGTGTGTGTGCGCGCACAGACGTGTGTGCAAGAGCGATAATGTTGTATTTGTCTTCCTGTCGTTCCTGCTACGTTGTTCTCGCTAGTCTGTATTTAGAGGGATGTTTCTGCAGGCTACCATCATGGCGGGTGGCCTGTGAGGGGGACAGACAGACAAAGGGAAGGGGCCAGCCGGAGGCCTCCTCCACAGTGTGAACTAATGTGGGTGTCAGGGGCGTTGCTCTGTAAAGGTCTTAATTTGTTTGTTGTTAAAGATCTAATTAGGAAGACGAGAGGAAACAGAACGGGGCGGCTAATTAGAGGGGAGCTCAGAAATCACTTTGAACCTCAAGGACACCCGGCTATTAGCGTGCACATAAAAAATGTATTAAACCTAGGTGTATGTTTTGTTCCCTTCCTTAAATGATAAAGAAATGCCTTGCTTGAGTGGGCATCCCCCTCTTCTGGAGAGATGCGGAGGAGTGGAGTGGGCCGGCGCATCCTGAACCCTTCTCTCTTTCTGTTTTTCATCTCCTTGAGTGTTTAAAACTCTGTCTTCTAAAGTACATGTTGTATCTGTTGTCTCAGTTCGGACACACCTACTCGTTCTAGGGTTTTTCTTTATTTTTACTATTTTCTTCATTGTAGAATAATAGTGAAGACATCAGAACTATGAAATAATACATGTAGTAACAAAAAAAGTGTTAAACAAATCAAAATATATTTTATATTTGAGATTCTTCATAGTAGCCACCCTTTACCTTGATGACAGCTTTTCAAACTCTTGGAATTCTCTCAACCAGCTTCATGAGGTAGTCACCTGGAATGCATTTCAATTAACAGGTGTGCCTTGTTAAAAGTTAATTTGTGGAATTTCTTTCCTTCTTAATGCGTTTGAGCCAGTCAGTTGTGTTGTGACAAGTTAGGGGTGGTATACAGAAGATAGCCCTATTTGGTAAAAGACCAAGTCCATATTATGGCAAGAACAGCTCAAATAAGCAAGAGAAACGACAGTCCATCATTACTTTAAGACATGAAGGTCAGTCAATCTGGAAAATTTGAACGTTTCTTAATGAACAGTCGCAAAAACCATCAAGCGCTATGATGAAACTGGCTCTCATGAGGACCGCCACAGGAAAGGAAGACCCAGAGTTACCTCTGCTGCAGAGGATAAGTTCATTAGAGTTAACTGTACCTCAGATTGCAGCCCAAATAAATGCTTCACAGAGTTCAAGTAACAGACACATCTCAACATCAACTTTTCAGAGGAGACCGCGTGAATCAGGCCTTCATGGTCGAATTGCTGCAAAGAAACCACTACTTAAGGACATCAGTAAGAAGAAGAGACTTGCTTGGGCCAAGAAACACGAGCAATGGACATTAGACCAGTGAAAATCTGTCAGTTTCGTTACTAGCTAGCTACCTTTTGAGTTTGGATCCTGCGATGCAGTTGGCATTAGTTGCTAGGACCGCTACTATCTGTCCAGTGATCCTGCCTAGCTGCTAGCTAGCTGCCTATCAAGCTAGCTTGAACATAGCCCGCGACGCACTTCGCCATTTTGTCTGAGACTACGGATTGTCCCGGGCTTGTGGCTGTCTAGACCCCTGCTGTTTGTTGTTGTTGTTTTCAATGTTCCCTGCGACCTGCCCTGTCTGAAACTGCATGGAGTAACAGCGTAACCTAATGTTGTTACCATGACAAAGACCAAAGCCGGCGGGAGTACCTTTGTCTGAATACTGGTGGAACTAATAAAAGAATGGATGACCTGATCAGAGAGGTCCAGGACCTGAAGAACAGTTTGCAGTTCTCCCAGTGTTAGCTCGAGTTGAAACAGGAGAACGGCAAGATGACAGCAGTCTGTAAGTCATTGGGAGAGGACATCAGTTCTGTATATGAATCCAATATAACAATGACAGAGAAATCATCTCGAGGGGCAATCAAGGTGGAACAACATGGTTGTGGACAGAATTGCAGGATCTCCACATGAGACCTGGATGGAGTCTGAGGACAAAGTGAGGGAAATGATCTCGGAGAAACTGAAGATAGACCACAGGACTGGAAAACCCACCACCGGCCCAGGTGACAGGCCCAGGCCGATAGTGGTCAAGTTCCTGAGGTTCAAGGACAAGGTACAGCAGCTGTTCTGGAAAGAGACAAGAACTTGAGAGGAACGTACAGTGCATTCCGAAAGTATTCAGACCCCTTGACCTTTTCCACATTTTGTTACGTTACAGCCTTATTTGAAAATGGATTAAACATTTATTTTCCCCTCATTAATCTACACACAATACCCCATAATGACAAACCTTGGGTATGATGCTACAAGCTTGGCACACCTGTATTTGGGGAGTTTCTCCCATTCTTCTATGCAGATCCTCTCAAGCTCTGTCAGGTTGGAGGGGAGCATTGCTGCACAGCTATTTTCAGGTCTCTCCAGAGGTGTTTGATCGGGTTCAAGTCCGGGCTCAGGTTGGGCCACTCAAGGACATTCAGAGACTTGTCCAGAAGCCACTCCTGCGTTGCCTTGGCTGTGTGCTTAGGGTCGTTGTCCTGTTGGAAGACGAACCTTCAGCCCCAGTCTGAGGTCCTGAGGGCTCTGGAGCAGGTTTTCATCAAGGATCTCACTGTACTTTGCTCCAATTCATCTTTCCCTTGATCCTGGCTAGTCTCCCAGTCCCTGCCACTGAAAAACATCCCCACAGCATGATGCTGCCACCACCATGCTTCAGGGATGGTGCCAGGTTTTCTTCAGACGTGACGCTTGGCATTCAGGCCAAATAGTTCAATCTTGGTTCCATCAGACAGGATAATCTTGTTTCTCATGGTCTGAGAGTCTTTAGGTGCCTTTTAGCAAACTCCAAGCGGGCTGTCATGTGCCTTTTACTGAGGAGTGGCTTCTGTCTGGCCACTCTACCATAAAGGTCTGATTGGTGGAGTGCTGCAGAGATGGTTGTCCTTCTGGAAGGTTCTCCCATCTCCACAGAGGAACTCTGGAGCTCTGTCAGAGAGACAATTGGGTTCTTGGTCACCTCCCTAACCAAGGCGCTTCTCCCCATATTGCTTAGTTTGGCCAGGCGGCCAGATCTAGCAAGAGTCTTGAGGGTTACAGAATTCTTCCATTCAAGTACGATGGAGGCTACTGTGTTCTTGGGGACCTTCAATGCGGCAGACATTTTTTTGTTACTCTTCCCCAGATCTGTGCCTCGACCCAATCCTGTCTTGGAGCTCTACAATTCCTTCAACCTCATAGCTTGGTTTTTACTCTGACATGCACTGTCAACTGTGGGACCTTATATAGACAGGTGTGTGCCTTTCCAAATCATGTCCAATCAATTGAATTTACCACAGGTGGACTCCAATCAAGTTATAGAAACATCTCAAGGATGCTCAATGGAAACAGAATGCACCTGAGCTCAATTTCGAGTGTCATAGCAAAAGGTCAGAAACGTATGTAAATAATGTTTTTCTGATGTTTTTTTATTTTTATAAATGTGCAACAATTTTTAAAAACCAGTTTTTGCTTTGTCAATATGGGGTATTGTGTGTAGATTGATGAGGAAAAACATTAATTTAATACATTTTAGAATAAGTCTGTAACGTAACAAAGTATGTAAAAAGTCAATGGGTCTGAATACTTTCCGAATGCACTGTACATCTTCCTCAGCTAGGACTATCTTGAAGCTGTGTGCCAGAAGAGGAAATAACTTATGCCAGCCATGAAAGCTGCCAGAGAGCGTGGGGACATTGCTTATATCCGCTATGACAGGCTTGTTGTCCACCCTCTCTCGCAAAAGCCTGGAAGGGATGAGAGAGCCAAGCCTGTGGGTTCATAGCTTCAACCCCACAGCATTCAGAGCCATATCCCTGTAATGCTTAGAGAAGATCTTATGTAAAATGTTATTGAAGTGTTGTTGCTGGTTCACTTGGCACATCTAAAGCCTTTTCTTGCTATAGGCCACCAAGTGCTAACAGTCAGTATCTAAATAATATGTATGAAATGCTTGATATTGTATGTGATGTAAACAGAGAGGTCTACTTTCTTGGTGACCTGAATATTGACTGGTTTTCATCAAGCTGTCCGCTCAAGAGGAAGCTTATCACTGTAACCAGTGCCTGTAATCTGGTTCGGGTCATTAATCAACCTACCAGGATGTTTACAAACACTACAGGAACAAGATCATCCACATGTAAAATCACATTTTTACTAATACTGTAGAACTTTGTTCTAAAGCTGTATATGCATTGGATGCTGTGATCACAATATAGTGGCTATCGCCAGGAAAGCCAAAGTTCCAAAGGCTGGGCCTAAAATAGTGTATAAAAAATCATACAAAAGAATTTGCTGTGACTCTTATGTGGATGGTGTTAAAATATTTGTTGGTTTGATGTGATTAATAAGGAGCATCCAGATGCTTCACTTTATGAATTTATGAAATTGCTTCTTCCAATAATTGATAAACATGAACTTGTTAAGAAACTTACTTTCAGAACTGTTAAGGCTCAATGGATTGATGAGGAATTGAAAATCTGTATGGCTGAAATAAATGGGGAAAAGGAGTGGCTAATAAGTCTGGCTGACTTACGGTAAATTGAGAAATTATGTGATTAAACTCAACAAAAAGAAAAAAAATTATTATGAAGCTAAGATCAATGATATAGGCCCTCTACTCTTTTCCATGTTTATCAATGACCTGCCACTGGCAAAACAAGGCATGTGTGTCCATATATGCTGATGATTCAACCATATATGCCTCAGCAACCACAGGTAATGAAGTCACTGAAACCCTTAACAAAGAGTTGCAGTCGGTTTTGGAATGGGTGGCCAGTAATAAACTGGTCCTGGACATCTCTATAACTAAGAGCATTGTATTTGGTACAAATCATTCCCTAAGTTCTAGACCTCAGCTGAATATGGTATTGAATGGTGTGGCTGTTGAACAAGTTGATGAGACTAAATTACTTGGTGTTACCTTAGATTGTAAACTGTCATGGTCAAAGCATATAGATTCAATGGTTGTAAAGATGAGGAGAGGTCTGTCTGTAATAAAGAGATACTCTGCTTTTTTGACAACACACTCCACAAAGTAAGTCCTGCAGGCAAATTTTTTAAGATCTTATCTTGATTATTGTCCAGTCATATGGTCAAGTGCTGCAAAGAAAGACCTAGTAAAGTTGCAGGCAGTTGGTCCAGAACAGAGCGTCAGGTCTTGCTCTTCATTGTAATCAGAGGGCTAATATTAATACTATGCATGCCAGTCTCTCTTGGCTAAGAGTTGAGGAAAGACTGACTGCGTCACTTCTTGTTTTCATAAGAAACAATGTGTTGGAAATTGTTTGCATAGTCTACTTACACACATCACTGACACACACACTTACACCACCAGACATGCCACCAGGGGTCTTTTCACAGTCCCCAGGTCCAGAACAAATTCAAGGAAACTTACAGTATTCTACCGAGCAATGAGTGCATGGAACTCCCTCACGGCACAATGCCTCTCCACCATGTCAAATCAAATCAAATTGTATTGGTCACATACACATGGTTAGCAGATGTTATTGTGAGTGTAGCGAAATGTGCTTCTAGTCCTGACCGTGCAGTAATATCTAACAAGTAATCTAACAATTCCTCAACAACTACCTAATACACACAAATTTCAATTTTTTTCAATTCAATTTTATTTTATATAGCCCTTCGTACATCAGCTAATATCTCGAAGTGCTGTACAGACACCCAGCCTAAAACCCCAAACAGCTAGTAATGCAGGTGTAGAAGCACGGTGGCTAGGAAAAACTCCCTAGAAAGGTCAAAACCTAGGAAGAAACCTAGAGAGGAACCAGGCTATGAGGGGTGGCCAGTCCTCTTCTGGCTGTGCCGGGTGGAGATTATAACAGAACTATGCCAAGATGTTCAAAAATGTTCATAAGTGACAAGCATGGTCAAATAATAATCATGAATAATTTTCAGTTGGCTTTTCATAGCCGATCATCAAGAGTTGAAAAACAACAGGTCTGGGACAGGTGGCGGTTCCATAACCGCAGGCAGAACAGCTGAAACTGGAATAGCAGCAAGGCCAGGCGGACTGGGGACAGCAAGGAGTCACCACGGGCGGCAGTCCCGACGCATGGTCCTAGGGCCCAGGTCCTCCGAGAGAAAGAAAGAGAGAAGGAGAAAATTAGAGAGAGCCAAGATTTTCAAAATGTTCATAAATGACAAGCATGGTCAAATAATAATCAGGAATAAATCTCAGTTGGCTTTTCATAGCCGATCATTAAGAGTTGAAAACAGCAGGTCTGGGACAGGTAGGGGTTCCGTAACCGCAGGCAGAACAGTTGAAACTGGAATAGCAGCAAGGCCAGGCGGACTGGGGACAGCAAGGTGTCATCATGCCCGGTAGTCCTGACATATGGTCCTAGGGCTCAGGTTCTCAGAGAGAAAGAGAGAACGAAAGAATTAGAGAGAGCATACTTAAATTCACACAGGACACTGGATAAGACAGGAGAAGTACTCCAGGTAACCAACTGACCCTAGCCCCCCGACACATAAACTACTGCAGCATAAATACTGGAGGCTGAGACAGGAGCGGTCAGGAGACACTGTGGCCCCATCCGAAGAAACCCCCGGACAGGGCCAAACAGGAAGGATATAACCCCACCCACTTTGCCAAAGCACAGCCCCCGCACCACTAGAGGGAAATCCTCAACCACCAACATTACAATCCGGAGACAAGGCCGAGTATAACCCACAAAGGTCTCCACCACAGCACAAACCAAGGGGGGGCGCCAACCCAGACAGGAAGATCACGTCAGTAACTCAACCCACTCAAGTGACGCACCCCTCCTAGGGACGGCATGAAAGAGCACCAGCAAGCCAGTGACTCAGCCCCTGTAACAGGGTTAGAGGCAGAGAATCCCAGTGGAGAGAGGGGAACCGGCCTGGCAGAGACAGCAAGGGCGGTTCGTTGCTCCAGAGCCTTTCCGTTCACCTTCACACTCCTGGGCCAGACTACACTCAACCATATGACCTACTGAAGAGATAAGTCTTCAGTAAAGACTTAAAGGTTGAGACCGAGTCTGCGTCTCTCACATGGGTAGGCAGACTGTTCCATAAAAATGGAGATCTATAGGAGAAAGCCCTGCCTCCCGCTGTTTGCTTAGAAATTCTAGGGACAATTAGGAGGCCTGCGTCTTGTGACCGTAGCGTACGTATTGGTATGTACGGCAGGACCAACTCGGAAAGATAGGTAGGAGCAAGCCCATGTAACGCTTTATAGGTTAACAGTAAAACCTTGAAATCAGCCCTTGCCTTAACAGGAAGCCAGTGTAGGGAAGCTAGCACTGGAGTAATGTGATCAAATTTCTTGGTTCTAGTCAGGATTCTAGCAGCCGTATTTAGCACTAACTGAAGTTTATTTAGTGCTTTATCCGGGTAGCCGGAAAGTAGAGCATTGCAGTAGTCTAACCTAGAAGTAACAAATGCATGGATTAATTTTTCTGCATCATTTTTGGACAGAAAATTTCTGATTTTTGCAATGTTACGTAGATGGAAAAAAGCTGTCCTTGAAACAGTCTTGATGTGTTCGTCAAAAGAGAGATCAGGGTCAAGAGTAACGCCGAGGTCCTTCACAGTTTTATTTGAGACAACTTTACAACCATCAAGATGAATTGTCAGATTTAACAGAAGATCTCTTTGTTTCTTGGGACCTAGAACAAGCATCTCTGTTTTGTCCGAGTTTAAAAGTAGAAAGTTGTCAGCCATCCACTTCCTTATGTCTGAAACACAGGCTTCTAGCGAGGGCAATTTTGGGGCTTCACCATGTTTCATTGAAATGTACAGCTGTGTGTCATCCGCATAGCAGTGAAAGTTAACATTATGTTTTCGAATAACATCCCCAAGAGGTAAAATATATAGTGAAAACAATAGTGGTCCTAAAACGGTCTCAGTGGGTATGGCTGAGCTGACTACACTGACTGTGCTATTGGCAGACTCCACTAAGCTGGCAGGTTGGCTAACAGCCTGCTGCCTGGCCTGCACCCTATTTCATTGTGGGGCTAGAGGAGTTAGAGCCCTATCTATGTTGGTAGATAAGATGAGAGCACCCCTCCAGCTAGGATGGAGTCCGTCACTCCTCAGCAGGTCAGGCTTGGTCCTGTTTGTGGGTGAGTCCCAGAAAGAGGGCCAATTATCTACAAATTCTATCTTTTGGGAGGGGCAGAAAACAGTTTTCAACCAGCGATTGAGTGCTGAGACTCTGCTGTAGAGCTCGTCACTCCCCCTAACTGGGAGGGGGCCAGAGACAATTACTCGATGCCGACACATCTTTCTAGCTGATTTACACGCTGAAGCTATGTTGCACTTGGTGACCTCTGACTGTTTCATCCTAACATCGTTGGTGCCGACGTGGATAACAATATCTCTATACTCTCTACACTCGCCAGATTTAGCTTTAGCCAGCACCATCTTTAGATTAGCCTTAACGTCGGTAGCCCTGCCCCCTGGTAAACAGTGTATGATCGCTGGGTGATTCGCTTTAAGTCTAATACTGCGGGTAATGGAGTCGCCAATGACTAGGGTTTTCAATTTGTCAGAGCTAATGGTGGGAGCCTTCGGCGTCTCAGACCCCGTAACGGGAGGAGTAGAGACAAGAGAAAACTCAGACTCAGACTCCGACTCGCTACATAATGGGGAGAACCGGTTGAAAGTTTCTGTCGGCTGAATGAGCGACACCGGTTGAGCATTCCAACAGCATTTCCCTCCAGAAGCCATGAGAAAGTTGTCCGGCTGCGGGGACTGTGCGGGGGGATTTATACAAACGTTACTATCTGTACTTACTGGTGGCACAGACGCTGTTTCTTCCTTTCCTACACTGAAATTACCCTTGCCTAACGATTGCGTCTGAAGCTGGGCTTGTAGCACAGCTATTCTCGCCGTAAGGCGATCGTTCTCCTGTATATTATGAGTACAGCGACTGCAATTAAAAGACATCATGTTAATGTTAGTACTTAGCTTCGGCTGTTGAAGGTGTTGACGAACCATGTCCAGATAAAGCGTCCGGAGTGAAAAAGTTGAATGAGGGAAGAAAGTTGCGATGGAAAAACTAAAAATATAAACGGTAATTAAAAACAAAACAAAAAAAACGTAAAGTTGTCAGCTAGCAAAGTAAAGTAAAGTTGGCAGCAAAACGCTGAGTAAAGGGATGGAATCAGAATATATGGATGACTGAGCGGCATAGGCAAGATGCAATAGATGGTATAAAATACAGTATATACGTATGAGATGAGTAATGCAAGATATGTAAACATTATTAAAGTGGCATTATTAAAGTGACTAGTGATTTCAAGTCTGTATGTAGGCAGCAGCCTCTCTGTGTTAGTGGTGGCTGTTTAACAGTCTGATGGCCTTGAGATAGAAGCTGTTTTTCAGTCTCTCGGTCCAAGCTTTGATGCACCTGTACTGACCTCGCCTTCTGGATGGTAGCGGGGTGAACAGGCAGTGGCTCGGGTTGTTGTTGTCCTTGATGTTTGTTTTAGCCTTCCTGTGACATCGGGTGCTGTAGGTGTCCTGGAGGGCAGGTAGTTTGCCCCCGGTGATGCGTTGTGCAGACCGCACCACCCTCTGGAGAGCCTTGCGGTTGTCGGCGGTGCAGTTGCCGTACCAGGCAGTGATACAGCCCGACAGGATGCTCTCAATTGTGCATCTGTAAAGGTTTGTGAGGGTTTTAGGTGACAAGCCGAATTTCTTCAGCCTCCTGAGGTTGAAGAGGCCCTGTTGTGCCTTCTTCACCTCACTGTCTGTGTGGGTGGACCATTTAAGTTTTCCGTGATGTGTACGCCGAGGAACTTTAAAACGTTCCACCTTCTTCACTGCTGTCCCGTCAATGTGGATAGGGGGGGTGCTCCCTCTGCTGTTTCCTGAAGTCCACGATTATCTCCTTTGTTTTGTTGACATTGAGTGAGAGGTTGTTGTCCTGACACCACACTCCAAGTGTCCTCACCTCCTCCCTGTAGGCTGTCTCGTCGTTGTTGGTAATCAAGCCCACTGTAGTTGTGTCATCTGCAAACTTGATGATTGAGTTGGAGGCGTGCATGGCCACGCGTGAACAGGGAGTCCAGGAGGGGGCTGGGCATACACCCTTGTGGGGCCCCAGTGTTGAGGATTTGCGAAGTGGTGTTGTTTCCTACCTTCACCACCTGGGGGCGGCCCGTCAGGAAGTCCAGGACCCAATTGCACAGGGCGGGGTTGAGACCCAGGGTCTCAAGCTTAATGATGAGTTTGGAGGGTACTATGGTGTTGAATGCTGAGCTGTAGTCAATGAACAGCGTTCTTACATAGGTATTCCTCTTGTCCAGATGGGATAGGGCAGTGTGATGGCGATTGCATCGTCTGTGGACCTATTGTGGTGGTATGCAAATTGAAGTGGGTCTAGGGTATCAGGTAGGGTGGAGGTGATATGATCCTTGACTAGTCTCTCAAAGCACTTCATGATGACAAATGTGAGTGCTACGGGGCAATAGTCATTTACTTCAGTTACCTTGTTGTGTGTATTTACTGACATGTACAGTATGTGTAACTGATAGATGCACACACACACACACTATATGTTAATGTTTTTAAACATATGTAAATTGTAAAGTCTTTTGTCGCTGTCTTTTTTGTTATATGTCGGACCCCAGTAAGACTAGCTGTCGCCATTGGCGTTGGTTAATGGTCATCCTAATAAATCAAATCAAAAGATTGGTGTTAACATGGGCGAGAGAGTTTCCTTCCACCATGTTCTTTTCACCAGTCTCTGTGCTATTCCTTTTAAATCCAAGTCACATTGAAATTGACTTTATAATTTATACCTAATCTAACCTATGACCTGACCCAAGACTTTTGTAGTCTTTTTGAATGGTTTTCAATGGGCAAAAAATGTAGTGCAATGGTGTTCAGTGCAAAACCTCAATAAAAGGCATCTGGCAGAAGTAAATTCATCCCCAAACATGACTATAATTGTATATATATCTTTCTTTGCAAGAAATAACATCCCCAAAAACACAAAAAAATATCTATTAAACACAACTGTCTCCTAGCCTCCCAGGCATGTTTTCTGTCCCTAACCCTAAAACTGAAACAAAAGTATACATATTTTTATACAACTATAATAAAATAAAAACTAGCAAATCAGGTCTGAAAACTACCAAACTAAACTGAATTTCAAATAAAAATAGAAAATATCCTTGATAAGTGCAGTCCATTTCCACAGATAATGCAGCTCTCTGTGAGGGCGCTGAGTGTCTATGGAACAGAGCTGTGGGGACATAAAGCTTTATAGTTAACAAATGCCTTGTCTGTTTCTCCTCTCCTCTGCATCAGTAGTCCAGTACATTGTGAAATCTTGCCTGTGTCAAATCTAAAATGTATGAGGAATTTCTGTTATAATCTTATTGATTTATGAGCAGAAGCCCAAACATGAATAATAGATTTTTCTTAATCATTCTCACACTTATTTTAGGAGAATCTCATTTTGGTTATTTTTCACCCTTGAGCTTTTAGTGTGTGTATTTCACACAGTTATTATGTGTGTGTGTTTTGAAGCGAGCAAGTGATGATCACATGAGCTGACTTGTTGTAAATTCTACTAAAGATTTTCTTTGACCATCATTTTTAGCTTGAGGCCACATTGAGTTCCATTGTGGAAGTCTTCAGCTACACTAGTGTTAGGGAGCAGGGTTGGTGTGTGTGTAGTGTAGTGCCTCTGTAACCAGTCTCTCAGTGGGGCTGCTGGGGTGTGGTGAGCAGAAGCAGGAAGAAAACCAGTATGGATGTTTACTGTAGTTTGCCTTGTCCTGTAACACACTACAATGCCATGTAGAAAAACAACAACAACATAGCAATAAAATAACACACACAAAAACCAAGTCATTACATTACTACAGTACTGTGTTAAGTGTTTCCACGATGATGGACATGCGTCCCATCCTGCCCCTCCCTCCCGCCCCTCCCTCACTCCCTACCTCCCTCCCTCCCTACCTCCCTCCCTATACTATACCCCTATCTCTCAGGGTTCCCAGATTATGGGTTCTATTCCGGGGCCGGGCCCAGTGACCTGCGGGGCCCCCCCTGCTCCTTTGCCGACTATGGCTCCCTGGGGCCCCAGGCTGCTCAGATGCTGCAGCACAGTGAGCATCATGCCACCTCCGCCTGCAACTCCCCCCTCCAGCACCACCTGCAGCACAGCCCGGACCCCTTTAAGAGCCCAGGTGTGTACCCTGCTAACGTCTCCTTCAATCCTTCAATCAGTCAATGATGCCATTCAAGTTACGAGGTCATGAGGCAACTGTGAGAGAGAGAAAAAGAGAGGGAGTGTAAAAGAGAGAGAGAGGAAGGAGGAGTTTATAGAGACAGAGAAGGGAACAATAACTATCAGAGGAAGGTGATGCACTGTGAACTGTAGCATAGCACCCCTGGTAGGCTGGACAATAGAACGAGTCAAAATTCACCCAAGGCTGAAAAACAGCAAATTAACGTTTGCTAAGCTGGAACACTAGCGCGAGCCTATAGCAAATGAATAGAATCGAACGTTCGCAGAGCCTGTTTTGACTGGAGTAATGCTTAGAATTACATTTTGCCTAAATGGCACAAAAAAATATAGCACTTTTTATTTTACCACTACAATCTGTTCGTCGGACGAAACTAGAAAAAAACAACTCGTGTAGAACGTAAACATCTGCACCTCGATTGTGTGTCAACTGTGCTTATGACTGCGTAATGAGAAAGTAGGGAAAAAATGAAAACTTCTGACTATTTCTGGTCTAGTGATCGATGACAAATGAGCTCGCTGCCCAGACTTACATAATTACAAAGAGGAGATTCTCCTGATTTAAAATGGTGCCCGACTTGAAAAAATCTAAATATATACAGTGGGGAGAACAAGTATTTGATACACTTACGATTTTGCAGGTTTTTCTACTTACAAAGCATGTAGAGGTCTGTAATTTTTATCATAGGCACACTTCAACTGTGAGAGACGGAATATAAAACAAAAATCCAGAAAATCACATTGTATGATTTTAAAGTAATTAATTAGCATTTTATTGCATGACATAAGTATTTGATCACCTACCAACCAGTAAGAATTCCAGCTCTCACAGACCTGTTAGTTTTTCTTTAAGAAGCCCTCCTGTTCTCCACTCATTACCTGTATTAACTGCACCTGTTTGAACTCGTTACCTGTATAAAAGATACCTGTCCACACACTCAATCAAACAGACTCCAACCTCTCCACAATGGCCAAGACCAGAGAGCTGTGTAAGGACATCAGGGATAAAATTGTAGACCTGCACAAGGCTGGGATGGGCTACAGGACAATAGGCAAGCAGCTTGGTGAGAAGGCAACAACTTTTGGCGCAATTATTCGAAAATGGAAGAAGTTCAAGATGACGGTCAATCACCCTCGGTCTGGGGCTCCATGCAAGATCTCACCTCGTGGGGCATCAATGATCATGAGGAAGGTGAGGGATCAGCCCAGAACTACACGGCAGGACCTAGTCAATGACCTGAAGAGAGCTGGGACCACAGTCTCAAAGAAAACCATTAGTAACACACTACGCCGTCATGGATTAAAATCCTGCAGCACACGCAAGGTCCGCCTGCTCAAGCCAGCGCATGTCCAGGCCCGTCTGAAGTTTGCCAATGACCATCTGGATGATCCAGAGGAGGAATGGGAGAAGGTCATGTGGTCTGATGAGACAAAAATAGTGCTTTTTGGTCTAAACTCCACTCGCCGTGTTTGGAGGAAGAAGAAGGATGAGTACAACCCCAAGAACACCATCCCAACCATGGAGGTGGAAACATCATTCTTTGGGGATGCTTTTCTGCAAAGGGGACAGGACGACTGCACCTTATTGAGGGGAGGATGGATGGGGCCATGTATCGCGAGATCTTGGCCAACAACCTCCTTCCCTCAGTAAGAGCATTGAAGATGGGTCGTGGCTGGGTCTTCCAGCATGACAACGACCCGAAACACACAGCCAGGGCAACTAAGGAGTGGCTCCGTAAGAAGCATCTCGAGGTCCTGGAGTGGCCTAGCCAGTCTCCAGACCTGAACCCAAAAGAAAATCTTTGGAGGGAGCTGAAAGTCCATATTGCCCAGCGACAGCCCCGAAACCTGAAGGATCTGGAGAAGGTCTGTATGGAGGAGTGGGCCAAAATCCCTGCTGCAGTGTGTGCAAACCTGGTCAAGAACTACAGGAAACGTATGATCTCTGTAATTGCAAACAAAGGTTTCTGTACCAAATATTAAGTTCTGCTTTTCTGATGTATCAAATACTTATGTCATGCAATAAAATGCAAATTAATTACTTAAAAATCATACAATGTGATTTTCTGGATTTATTAGATTCCGTCTCTCACAGTTGAAGTGTACCTATGATAAAAATTACAGACCTCTACATGCTTTGTAAGTAGGAAAACCTGCAAAATCGGCAGTGTGTCAAATACTTGTTCTCCCCACTGTACATCGTGAGATATTTGGCGAAATAGACCGGCATGCCTCTCCATAGGAAAACAATGGGGGGAGCTCAGCGTTCCAAGGGCAAAAGGTATTTCGGGGCTAACATTTGATGACAACCAAGCTTGCTGGCCAAACTTACATAGTTAGAAAGAGGAGATTCTCATGATTAAAATGGCGTCCAACATGAAAAAATCTAAAAATACACATTGCGAGATATTTAGCGAAATAGACAGACATGCCAAAATTTCCCCTATAGTAAACAATGGGACGACCTCAGAGTTCCATGAGTAATTTTTTGTTTGTTTACTTTTGAACTATAAACAACGTGAGCAGGTCTCATTGCCAACAATAGTGAAGCAGGCATTGTGACGTAGAACAATAAGCTGGGAAGAGAACGTTCTGAAGGCGAGTTGGTGCCACGAGTTGGTGCCTCAATAGAACTAATAGGATCTGGGAGGGTGAAAAATGCCCTAAAATAAGGCCTGTTTTTTCGTGATTACTTCAAACCGACGACAAGCAGCTGGGAAATATGGTCATATTATGAAACTGGGCTCCACGGCGGATGCAATGAACTAGTTTTTATCAGAAAAAAAGCGTCGTTAAAAATGTCATGTGTCCAGCCTACCCCTGGCGGTTTGCCTGCTATACCCTCATAACACTGCTTTTGGAAATGACTTCAGGATATGTTTAGTTTGATATGTATGTATACATGTCTCTGTCTGCTTACTCACTCCATGTGGAGCTGAGGGAAGGACAGATGGATGTCTGTTGACAGACAGACACCCCGTTCTCATTTTACACAGTTATGGTGACCTAATGTACTGTAGTGCCTACAAACATTTAAATGTTTTACATTTTAGTCATTTAGAAGACGCTCCTATCCAGAGCGACTTACAAGAGCAATTAGGGTTAAGTGCCTTGCTCAAGGGCACATCGACAGATTTGTTCCCCTAGTCAGCTCGGGGTTTTGAACCTGCAAACGTTGAGTTACTGGCTCAACGCTCTTAAACGTTAGGCTACCTGTTGCCCTACATAGGCACACAGTACATGTATAAGTGTTACCCATTTTCAGTTCAGCATACAGTTCAGCATACAGTAGTATTGTTGTCAGTACTGGTTTTTGTTTAAGTTATATCAAGGTCAATATTATTTATTCTTATCACACCCTTCAAATATTGATCTCCATCCCTTGCTTACCCTCATTGCATATTGTTTGTTGGTACAGTGTATTACTTTTTCATGTAAGGTGATGAACCATAATTGACATGACTGCATTTATATGTATTTAGACTGCTTATTTAAGTAAGAGAGAGAGAACCCTGATGAGGAATCTGTCATAAAGAACGAGTGACCATAAATTGAGCTCCCAAGGCTTATATTTGACTCTTGTTACAAAAGTATGACAAGCGTTCATGAATATCATCATGAATAAGTTGAGCAAAAGTTCTGTGGCAAATTTTTCCTGTTGGCTTGACATCTTTCTAGATAATGTTTTGTTGCTGGAATGTAGTCTATTTGATGAGCAAAGAGTTGCAGAATGCATTGAACAGGTTACTTACTATCAATCATAGCTCATCCACTGACAGTCTGAATGATATGGTCTTTAGAAACACACACCTTACTGTTCTTTTGCTTTGCCAGTTCTTTTGTTGGTACCTTAAAACCCTATTTCCTTTGATAATCTAGACTGGAGCATTTTATTGCAATGAGATCGGGTTACTCTGACCTTTTTAAATCACCAATAGTGTTCTAACTACACAACTGTGCTCCAATGAGCGTAAGTCATGTCTAGTTATTAGTGGATGACAGTTTGGTTCAAATACCATAAATCCTGTTCAACATGGGAACGGCTGGGGGGGATGTGCAATTCAACAAAGTCCACCAATTATGAGGGATCTAGCCTGCTGTATAAACAGAGATAGAGTGGGTAATTGGTTAAAACAGTCTTGTTAGGACTGGGTCACTCTGATAAGAACAGTGCAGCCAGTCAGAGACATTGCTTGATACTACTAAGCAGCAGTGTCACTCTGAGAAGTGGTTTATTTCTCCCTCACAAAGAGGCTACCGTAACTTTGTCATTATTTAATCTGCTGATGTTAGGGGGAGAAGGAATTTTTGATCTGGTGTGTGTGTCGTTGTGTGTGTTTTCTACCCCCAAACAGGGATATCCATAGATAGTACTGTGGCTTTTATACACTTGTTAGAGAGCAACACCGTTACACTAACATATTTCACAATCCAATCATCTATGGTGATCATAGATGTGTATCTGTATAGCGTAGCCTACGTAGCTTTGAATGAGATATTTCATTTTGACACGTATTACAATGTGTGGCAGAAATCCACCTCCGTTCTCATCTAGACTGTCTCCTTTCTTGAGCTGGTTTTAAAAACCCTTATTCTCACAAGTCTTCAGATCCAGCGCATTAATAGACTTCCCTTTCAATGAACATCCGCACCAACCGAAAGCCTCCGGCTGCAGTGGAAAGACTGATTTAATATTCCTTTATTAATGGGAGTGTCACTGAGCGGCACTCAGCGAGAAAAATGAGCAGACCACGCCATGGGCTCCCAATTCTTTTATTTAATATATGCTCTTGTTTTTATTTATTTTAATTTGTCTTTTCAACACACTAAACAGACGGTCACCTGGTGCTAAGCTGACTGCAGCAATGGCTCAAGTGGTCTAGACAACAATTAGAGTAATTTAAGCCGACCCCATGGTTCCTCGACTTCCCCTTTTCTTTTTTTTATTTCCTGCTCTCTCATTTCTTAATTTCCAGTATTATTGGTCTGGGATTTCTCCCTGGCGTTGTGTTCTACTTTTC